>NC_041380.1:196463145-196563501 GCF_002162155.2 Triticum dicoccoides
TCTAGTGGTCCGCCTATCCACGGTCGGTTTTACAGTGGTCTCGTTGTGTCTTAAAGAGTCCTTGGCTATGCCGACTCGGGGACGCTTCATATGTCATGTGCACTACCTTGTACATGATGGTGTTGTACGATCGAGCCCGTGTAGGCCCCACCACGAAAACTTCAGACGAAATCTCTATCATATGTTTGTTCCGGCTTATTTTGCAAGTCAATCCTTTGTTTTGTTTTGAGTTGTGGTATTCGAGTTGCTTCGATGTCAAGTGTTTGATTCCATACCTTCCCCAAATGGTGTTCTCATACTCCGATGCAAATACTAATCCTTCTTGATAATCGAGATTGTCATGTCAATCCTCTTCTCAACCGGTGTGCTTCTCCTCTAGTGGATCCATTCACTTCAACATTTGCAAGACCAATTATCACTTCTTCTCAACGGTGTTCGTTTCATCCATTCCAAATTGTCTTTGTTTTTCCCGCCCTCCCTCCCTTGTTTTTCTTTAAGGACTCAGACTTCTTAATCGATTATCCATCTTATTGATGTGAAGTCTCTTCATTCTTTTCCTTCAATGTCCTTATCCGGTGATTCTCATGAAGATTCTAATGGAGCTTCAAGTTCGTCACTTTTCACTCGTTTTCTTCTCCGGTGGATTCTATTCAAGCTCTCGGTGTCGACCATATTCTTCTCTGTATTTCAAATGCTTTTCTCGTGCCGGTGCACCTCTTAATCATTCATTTCTTGATATTCATTTGTTCCGGTGCCCTGAAGATATCTCAGAAGGCTCGCCTTGTCATCCAAGATCCATTCAACCTATTTCGAGGATGTTCCCTCATTCAAGTCATTTAATTCAACCGGTGCTTTCTCTCTTTTGAATCGTTCAACGGTGTTTCTTTGAGTGGGCCCTAACCCACAGGTCTTTTCCCAGGATCTTACCTGACTCTTCCTATTTTCCCGGAGCTATCCTCAAAATTTCCTTTCCAAGTTTGACGTTAGTATGATTTATCATCAGTTAAATGTCTTTCTCCAAGATTTTTCAAATTCATTTCATTGTTGATTCAACTTTTATATTCTTATTTATTCCGGTGCCTCAATAATTCTTGGTAGTGTTTCTCGTTGTCATTCTCATCTTTTGAAGACCGAAGAAGAGTTTCTCTTTAATCTTGCTCCATTCTCTTCAAGATTCATGGTGCTAGCTTGTTGTCATCCTCTCATAATTATTTTCGATTGTGAGAATCTTTTTTTCACCCATCAGGATATATTCAAGGGTATTTTCAGTTCGATTATCCAGAGCCCATCATTTCAGAAGACTTGTTCATTCTTAGTTTTCAGCTCTCGTTCCCCAAATCTCACCGGTGCATCATTCAATATTCTTTAATCAGCGCGTGATCTCTTCGTTTCAGTTGTATCTAAATTCTCTCAAGTATCTTCATTCATTTTCATTTCTTATGGTGGTTCTTCCAGGTTTCTCTTCCTTATCAATTTATTTGTTGTCAATCCTACCGGTGGTTCAAAGAAGACCTTCCCAAGTTGGCGCTATATCTATCTTAATCCTTTCTACGAGAATAAGTAGTGTGCCAAATCCGTTGATTGTCATCAATTTAATTGGTGAAGGCTAAGCATAATGTAATTCTTATTCTTGTTTCATCCAAATGATTATTTCCCTATTCCGGAGGTTCATCAAGATTCTTGATCTCAATTGTTCATCTTATCTTTTCTTCCCGGAGTTCCATCCTCTTTCAATTATATTACAACGGAGATTCATCTAAATCATTGCAAGGATTCACCTTGTGTTTTCAATTTCTCTTTCTTTTTATTCTTTTGTTACCGGAGTTTCTTCTTGGAGGCTATACATGATGATCCATCAAGGACTTATTTCCTTCTCGAAGCGTTCATCAAGATTCTTTTCTAAGGAGCTTAAGTTTCTTCATCTTGCATCCGGAGTGCAATTCTTTCAACCATGTCATTGGAGCTGGTATTATGTCATTCTTGATAATTTGAGTTCATGTTTCATGATTTACATGTTATTAAGAATGAGGTATTTTAAATCCATCAATCTCGTCATTGGAATTATCTTGGGTTATATTTCACCTAAAGCCTTCCCTAAGGTTTGTTGCTATCTATGGTGTTTATAAAGGACCCAAGTTCTTCATTTATCCTCCCGGTGATATAAGTTTCTCGTCTCCTTGTTCATATCAATCCAATTCTGCTTCCCGTGAGTGGTAGGTTGTCACCTCATAATTTGAGATGTATTCCATAAGACCATATCAAGCTTATTCTTTTCGTTGTTGGTTTTCCAACAACTCCGTTCTAGCACTTGTTGTAAGCGTGCTCCCTCAAGATCTTGTTTTCTCGTCGTTCATTGCATTCCATTCTTTCTTTTGTTCCGGAGGCATTGTGATGTTTCTCTCTTCAACCCATCTTTTCATTTTGTCAGGATCGTGTTCTTTTCTTGGGTTAGCCATTTAACCGGAGTATTGTGCCCCTTTGCTCAAGTTCTTTCATTTCATCAAGTCTTCATCTCTTTTCAACCGAAGTGCTACCCGAATCGGTTCTTTCTTATTTCTCTTTCTTAACGGAGTGCTTTCAACTTTGTTCTTCTCCGTTGTTTTATTTCTTTCAATTTGTTCAACCTTTTCAAGGTTCTTTGATTTCACTCGTTTGTCAAAGAAGCAATTTGTTTTACCTCTTCTCTTATCTCTTCCGTTGTCCCTCCGGTGCCATTCTAGATCTCGGGACGAGATCCTCTCGTAGTGGTGGAGTGTTGTAACACCCCGAGACTGATGTGCCAGGTGTCGTCTAGTTATTCGCTGTTGTTGCCTTGTCATTGCTTGCGTGTCATGCATTGCATATCATGTCATCATGTGCATTTCATTTGCATACGTGTTCGTCTCATGCATCCGAGCTTTTTCCCCGTTGTCCGTTTTGCATTCCGGCGCTTCGTTCTCCTCCGGTGGTCATTTCTACCTTTCTTTCATGTTTGGGGATTAAACATTTCCGGATTGGACCGAGATTTGCCAAGTGGCCTTGGTTTACTACCGGTAGACCGCCTGTCAAGTTTCGTACCATTTGGACTTCGTTTGATGCTCCAACGGTTAACCGAGGGACCGAACAGGCCTCGTGTGTGTTGCAGCCCAACACGCCTCCAATTAGTCCCAAAACCCACCAAAACTTCTCCCACCATCTAGAGCGTTCGATCACGATCGCGTGGCCGAAAACCGCACCTCTTTTGGACTCTCCTAGCTCCCTCTACCTATATATATGTGATCCCCTCCGAAATATTCGCGGTACAAAACCTAGTCTCCCCCTTCCTCGCGCCGCCGGACACATCCCATCGTGCCCGGACATGTCCGCTCCATCATCCGCGTCCATCCGCGGTGTGCCACCTGTCGCCGCCGACACGCCGCCGCCTGAGGCCCGCTGGAGCCCATCACGGGCCCTCCCGGCCCGTTCTCGCCGCCGCCGCGCCCCGCGAGCATCCCGCCCGAACCGCGCCGGCCGCCTTCGCCCGCGCGCCGCCGCCTTCCTCACCGGCGAGCGCCGCCCGGCGCTGCCACCGCCATCGCCGGCGGCCCGCACCTCGCCGCTGCCCCGGCCACCTTGGCACGCCTCCGACGCCGCCATGGGGCGCCCCCGCCGTCGCTCGTCGCGGATCCGGTCGGGCCGGACCGGATCCAGCGACCTCGAGCCCCGCCGCCGTCTTTCCTCGCGCTCCGGCGAAGATCCGGCCGCCTTGAAATCCATGCCGAACCCTAGATCTGGAGGTGGTTATTTCTACCAAGTCCCCGAGTTTCCCACGTTTCAAATGCACATGTTCATCGCATCGTATCTCCGCATCCGTAACTCCGATTTGAGCATATAGCATATCAAATCGTTCGACTCAGAGAGTACATCATTTCATCTCATTGCATAATTTTCATTTGGGTTCATCTGGATGCCCGAAATGCTGTTAGAAGAGTGCTATTTGATATAATTGTCAGATCTGCTGCTCCATTTAGCTATTTGCCATTTTTGCCATGATTATTGTGTGCATGATATGCCCATGAGCTCTTCATGAGTTTTGTTATATGCTTTGCCATCTTTTCAGAGGTGGAGCCCATGTATTTTTGTGATGTGTGTGGTGACTAGCACAAGCTTGCAAAGTGGTGCATTCGTTAATGCTGATTTCAGGGACTTAGCATTTCCACTAAGTCCTTGACCTGTTTATCTCATTATGCCATATGTTCATGTTGTTACCTAGTGATCCGTGCCTCTTTTGAGGATGATCAGTAAGGATGTTTTGTTAATCTTGTAGTGCTCTATCCATCCATGTCCTTGTTTGCATTTATGGAGCACCCTAGCTTGAGTCAATCGAGCTCTACGTTTGCTATTTCGTGAATCTGGGCAGATTGTCTACTTGTTAGCGATTTTGCCGAGGATGTTGTAGTTGATCCGTGCATGCTATGTTATTGTTCTTGCCATGTCTAGCTTGTATAATGTGTATTCTTGATGGGTGTATGCTTAGATTGTCATGACTTGCTCTGTAGTGAGTGCATCGAGCTCGTAAACATGCCTACTTGATATCTGTTTCAGCATTCTCCAGTTTTCACGAAGTCTGTGATCTGATTATCTTTTTGCCATGTTCACATGCTTGCTAATGTATTTTCTGATCCCTTTTGGCTCAAGGTCACTAAGGGACTTTTGCTAAGCTCTTTGAGTAGCTCCATGCCATGCTTTACTTTGCCATGTTCAGGTCCTGTAGCATATTGTTTTCATGCTCCAAAGAGTGCTATCTGATCTCAAATTCCAGACAAGTGTTAATTTCACCAAGTCCGAGATCTGTTTGCCAAATGCATTTTTGCCATGCTTGTTTGAACCTGTTAATGGATGAATTAGTCGTAGCTCAGTGTTCATCTTTTGTTAACCTTCATGAGTGCATCCCTGCCATGTATTTTGTTGTCATGGTTGAGTGTTGTAGCATGCTTAACTTGTTGCATTTAGTTGGCTACTTGCTGCTAATCGCAGAACGTGGTCATATTTGAATCGCTTGCCATTTCCAAACCGTAACTCCGATTTCGGCGTTCTTTATATCGTTTTCAAGTGCACACTTGGATTTCCACGTTAAGGCCAGGTTCATGCATTCCTTGTCAAATCATGCATATGCATCGCATACCGCATCCCGCATATCATACCATGTTCATATGTTGGTTGTTTACTATGTTGTGTGTTTCTTTCCGGTGTTTGCTTCTTCGGGTTGGTTCCGGTAACGTCGTGTTTGTGAGGACCCGTTCGTCTACGTCCGTTTTTCTTCTTCATGGACTCGTTCTTCTTCCTTGTGGGATTTCAGGCAAGATGATCATACCCTCGAAATCACTACTATCTTTGCTTTGCTAGATGCTCGCTCTTTTGCTATGCCAATGCTGCAATACCTACCACTTGCTTATCATGCCACCCATATTGTTGAACCAAGCCACTAACCCACCTTGTCCTAGCAAACCGTTGTTTGGCTATGTTACCGCTTTGCTCAGCCCCTCTTATAGCGTTGTTAGTTGCAGGTGAAGATTGAAGTTTTGTTCCTTGTTGGAACATGGAGATCGTTCCTTGTTGGAACATGTTTACTTGTTGGGATAACACAATATATCTTATTTAATTAATGTATCTATATACTTGGTAAAGGGTGGAAGGATCGGCCTTATGCCTGGTGTTTTGTTCCACTCTTGCCGCCCTAGTTTCCGTCATATCGGTGTTATGTTCCTGGATTTTGCGTTCCTTACGCGGTTGGGCTATTATGGGAACCCCTTGACAGTTCGCCTTGAGTAAATCTTCTACACCAATGCCCAACATTGGTTTTACCATTTGCCACCTAGCCTTTTTCTTTTCCATTGGGAGTCGCGCTCCTGAGGGTCATCATTATTTTACCCCCCGGGCCAGTGCTCCTCTGAGTGTTGGTCCAACCTGTCAGCTGCCGGTGACCACCAGGGGCAACTCTGGGCTGGCCTACCCGTACCTAGGACAATCTGAGTGTGCCCTGAGAAAGAGATATGTGGAGCTCCTATCGGGATTTGTCGGCACATTCGGGCGGTGTTGCTGGTTTAGTTTTACCCTGTCGAAATGTCTTGTAGAACCGGGATACCGAGCCTGATCGGAATGTCTCGGGAGGAGGTCTATTCCTTCGTTGACCATGAGAGCTTGTGATGGGCTAAGTTGGGACACCCCTGCAGGGATTTGAACTTTCGAAATCCGTGCCCGCGGTTATGGGCAGATGGGAATTTGTTAACGTCCGGTTGTAGAAAACCTGAAGTTAACCTTAATTAAAATGAATCAGCAGCGTGTGTTACCGTGATGGTCTCTTTCCGGGGGAGTCCGGGAAGTGAACACGGTGTTGGAGTTATGCTTGACGTAGGTTGTTTTAGGATCACCTCTTGATCGTACTTTTATTGACCGTGCTTTGCCTTCTCTTCTCGCTCTCATTTGCGTATGTTAGCCACCATATATGCTAGTCGCTTGCTGCAGCTCCACCTCATACCTTTTACCTTACCCATAAGCTTAAATAGTCTTGATCACGAGGGTGTGAAATTGCTGAGTCCCCGTGGCTCACAGATACTTCCAAAACCAACTTGCAGGTGCCGATGAGACCGTGCAGATGACGCAACCAAGCTCAAGAGGAGCTCGATGAAGATCTTGTCCTTTATGTTGATTCGTTCCAGTTGATCAGTAGTGGAGCCCATTTGGGGTCGATCGGGGACCTATGTCGCATTTGGGGTTCTTCTTTTATTTTGGTTCCGTAGTCGGACCTTGATTGTATTTGGATGTTGAGAAATGCTTTATTCATGCAATTGCGTGAAGTGGCGAGTGTAAGCCAACTATGTATCTCTTTCCCTTATGTATTACATGGGTTGTGTGAAGATTACCTCACTTGCGACATTGCTTTCAATGCGGTTATGCCTCTAAGTAGTGCTTCGACACGTGGGAGATATAGCCGCATCGAGGGCATTACAGCAGCCGACCGGTCTTTCGCGCACAAGGAGCGCTCAATATTTCCATTTACTGTAATGATACTGCGTGGACCGGGCATATTAAGCATGAGAGAAGCGTAATGCGGTATTGCGTTAAAGCGAGCGAAAGCTTCAGGTCCGATTAGTGCTTGATAGCCACTTTGGAACGGAGCGATGTGGAAGGTTAACTTTTCGCTGCGGAAGTTATCAGGAAAGCCGAATATAACCTCTAGTAGCAGGGAGCCCGTGCAATGGGCTTCTGGGCCTGGCGTTACTCCTTTAAAGGTAGTATGGCTATGGTTGATTCTTGTTGGGTCTATCCCCATTTTGTGGACTGCTTCCTGATATATTAGGTTTAAACTACTTCCGCCGTCCATCAGGATTTGTGTGAAGTGGTATCCGTCAATTATCGGGTCTAACACCAAGGCAGCCCATCCTGCATGTCAGATACTTACGAAGTAATCTCGATGGTCAAAGGTGATTGGTTGGGACGACCAGTGGTAGAACTCCACGGTGATACGCCATGGGGCATGTGTCTTCAGGAGTGTCGCTTTGTTTCTCCCCTTTATCACGTGTAACACGTTGACTGTTTTGACTTATGGTGGGAATTTCTTCTGTTCCCCAGTGCTTTGCTTGCGAGGCTCATCCTCGTCTTCGCTTGGTGTATCCCACCCCTTGTGTCCGGCGTTGAGCTTGCCGGACTGCTTGAAGACCCAAAATTCTCTATGGATATGATTTGCAGGTTTATCGGGGGTGTTGTGGATCTGACATATTTTATCCAGAATCTTATTTTGGCTGGACAGCTTGTCTCTGTTGCCTTTGGAGGGCAACTTTTGCTGACCTGGCCGAGAGCTTCTGAATCCGGCGTTTACCACCGTGCTCTTCGGGCTGTCTTCTTTATTCCGGCGCTTGTTTTTGCTGCGTCATGGCTTCTTGTTTCCGTCCCTGACTTCGGATGTACTTGGGTCGCTGGTGCTACATCAGGCTAACCAGCTGTCCTCGCCCATGCAAAAGCGGGCCATGAGGCTTGTTAATGCTGCCATTGTTCTCGGCTTTTCTTAGCCGAGGTGTATGGAAAGCCATTCGTCTTGAATGTTGTGCTTAAAAGCTGCTAAGGCTTCGGCGTCCGGGCAGTCGACTATTTGGTTCTTTTTAGTGAGAAACCTGTTCCAAAGCTTTCGGGCTGACTCGCTGGTCTGTTGAGTTATATGACTCAAATCGTCTGCATCCGGTGGTCGGACATACGTCCCTTGAAAATTTGCCCGAAAAGTGTCTTCGAGCTCTTCCCAACTTCCAATGGAGTTTTCGGGAGGCTTTTAAGCCAGTGCCGAGCTGGCCCTTTGAGCTTGAGGGGTAAGTACTTGATGGCGTGGAGATCGTCTCCTCGAGCCATATGGATATGGAGGATGTAGTCCTCAATCCATACCCCAGGGTCTGTCATTCTGTCGTACGCCTCTATGTTTACGGGTTTGAATGCCTTTGGAAATTCATGGTCCAGCACCTCATCGGTGAAACATAGGGGGTGTGCGGCGCTCCTGTATTTGGGTGTACCGTGGTGTTGGGATGTTTGTTGTGTTGCATTGCATGCTAGAGCGCGCTTGCGTGGCCCGTAGATGGATCTGGTTGCGTTGTCCTTTTGATGCGAGCCCTCACGTGGATCGCGTACAGGCTTATGTGCGGTGTCGTTTGCCGCTCTATGTTGGCCACGAGGTCGTCTATCCAACCGGATGGCCGTTTTGTTTTTTGGTTGCGGGGGATCTAAGGCCTCCTCATCGAATTCAGGTAGCAACTTTCGCTTCGGGTAGCTCTTGGTGTGGCGATTACCGCCGTACTTTGCTGCAGTGTTGAGTACTTCACTCCATCTGATTCTGAGTGTGTCTTGTGCAGCCCTGAGCCTTTGCTTCTACTTTTTCAGACTCCTCGCAGTGGCAACAAGCCTTTGATGGGCATTCTATTGCTCCGGGTGCTTGTCCGGTGTGATGTCATCCGGACTGTTATCTTCGACGGAATTGGGTTGTTCGGTTCACCCTGCTCTATCGCTAGGTCTATATGATCGCTGTTTCTGCCGAGGCGGGATTTGGAGGGGTGCTTATGCCGCCGCTTTGACTGCTTCTCGAAGGAACAACCCTTCACTGCGTCCTTCCATTCCTCGTCGTCGTTTTCTTTGGGTGTGTCCACCATGTATACATCATATGATGAAGTGGGCACCCAGTGCCCTGTGGGTAGTGGTTCCTGTTCGTCTCCTGCATCGTCATCCATACCGTCGATGTCTTCGGAGTCGAAGTCAAGCATGTCAGTCAAATCGTCGACATTGGCTACTAAGTAGGTGGTGGGTGGGCAGCGAATTTCCTCGTCATCCGCATCCCAATCCTGCCGAACATAGTTCGGCCAGGACTCTCCTGACAGGGAGAGAGACCTTAATGAGATCAGTATGTCGTCGAAGTGCCAGTGCTGAAAGATATCCGCGGAGGTGAACTCCATGATCGGCGCCCAGCCGGATCCGATAGACACGGGCACAGGTGGTTCGGAGTCCGTGGCCGGGGAAGAATCCAACAGTTTGGCGTCACGACTCTCATGAAGGGTAAGGTCGATACTCGGCTCGATCGCCGATGAAAATGCGGCCTCCGTGGCGGGGTCTATCCACCCGTCCTTGGATGGTGCAATTGGCTCCGAATTGAGGGTTGGAGCGGTCGCCGGTGCGATCTCCTGAACACTGTCCGATGGTAGAGCCAAATCATGCTCATCGTGACCGTGCGGCGCACTCGGCAAGGGCTCGAATCCATCGAAGATCAAGTCTCCGTGTATGTCGGCTGTGTAGTTTAAGTTTCCTAATCTGGCCTAATAGCCAGGGGCGTAGCTCTCGATCTGCTCCAGATGGCCAAGTGAGTTAGCCCACAGTGCGGAGCCGCCGAATACAAAGATCTGTCCGGGGAGAAAAGTCTCATCCTGGACTGCATCGCTATCGATGATCGAAGGAGCCATCAAGCCTAATGATGACGTAGCAGAGGAACTCTCAATGAAAGCACCAATGTCGGTGTCAAAACCAGGGGATCTCGGGTAGGGGGTCCCGAACTGTGCGTCTAAGGCGGATGGTAACAAGAGGCAGGGGACACGATGTTCTACCCAGGTTCAGGCCCTCTTGATGGAGGTAAAACCCTAAGCCCTGCTTGATTATTCTTGATAATATGAGTAGTACAAGAGTTGATCTACCACGAGATCAGAGAGGCTAAGCCCTAGAAGCTAACCTATGGTATGATTGTATGTTGTCCTACGGACTAAAACCCTCCGGTTTATATAGACACCGGAGGAGGCTAGGGTTACACAGAGTCGATTACAAGGAAGGAGATCTACATATCCGTATTGCCAAGCTTTCCTTCCACGCCAAGGAGAGTCCCATCCGGACACGGGACGAAGTCTTCAATCTTGTATCTTCATAGTCCAATAGTCTGGCCAAAGGATATAATCCGGCTGTCCGGATACCCCCTAATCCAGGACTCCCTCAATGACCCAGTCAATAGTATATTCAAGTTGAGTTATATTCAGGTTTAACTTTAAACTAAAAATGACCGGTGTCATAGCATGCCATGGAATGCAAAACAACACATGCATCATATAATGATAAAAATGACCGATGCCATCCTTATACACACCAAGCATAACGTCAACAACTCAAATTACTCTACTTGCTCAAATGACTCACAACTTAGCCAAAATATTTTGCAACAACTTTTATTGATTTCTTACGCAAGAAAGTAACTCCGATAAATTTCTCATATGCTTGTCATAAAGATTTCACTATCAACAACTCTTACTTTCTTTATCACTAAGTTGGGTTCAAACATTCCGTAAGACAAGTAATATGATTAAACAAGTAGTTAACAGAACATTTTCTAATAATTTTTTATCAATCTAAGAGGGCAAAACATAGCTTTAAATAATTGCTAACATGCCTAACAAATTATTTCTAACATCACCTCAAATAAATCTTAACTTGCTTTATCCACTAAACTAGTTTCAACCATTCTGTAAATCAAGCATAACAACTAACCAATATTTAACAAAATATAAATAACTCAATAATTATTTAAATGCATGGATTAATCATTTCATTCAAGTAAGAAAATCAAAAATATTGAAATGGCATCATGAAAATGTTGTTGTGGCTTGCCTTAGTGCAGGTGAGGTTCACAAGCCTCCTGGTGATCCTCAAGACAAGCCTCACCTTCTGAAAATAATTTTAAACACAAAAAGAAAATATCAAGAACACTTCTGAAAATCACCAAAAATTCTAGATAGCTCGGAAAAATCTCATCTTTGGTGAGCCGCTAGATTTCTTATCAAAGAACACAATGCAAAAAGAATCAATTCACTTGGACTTATGCTTGAAGAGTTATAACTGTTTGAAGTGTTCTGTAAATTCAAATGAATTTGAATAAAAGAATTAGATTGGGGGGTGACTTCAAAGGCGTAAAGCCCAGGGGCGCCACCACTCGTACCGCTTCACACGCATACAGAGTGGCTGACTAGCGGGGCCCGCTAGTCAGGTGGGGGAAGAGGGAGAAGGAAACAGAGGGGGCCGCGGCTTCGCCGAAGCTCTTGCCGGCGACGAGGGCTCCTTGGCCCAAACGAGAGGGAGGGATGGCAAGAGGGGGTTGAGGCGCACCTGCCCGTACCCGTAGCGTATCTAGGGGCGGTCGGACGGCGTCGGAATCAACCTCGCAAGCGGAGGCAGAACGTGGAGGTCACCGGAGTTGAGGAAGACGGCGAGCAGAGGTGTCACATCCCTAGAATATCTGAGTGTAATAGTTGCATCCGTGAGCATGCATCATGTTTATATTGAATAAACTTGAATTGAGGGAATTTGAAAGCCTCAAAATCTTTTAAAGGAAGGGCAAGAACCCTTTAAATTGCATTGACTGAATCCAAAATTCCCTAAAAATAGTTTTGAGAATTTTGGCAAGGGTTATATACCAAACTAAAATTTTGGAACATTTTTAAGGAATTATTTGGTCCTTGAATTTAAAAAAATATTCTATTTGAATTTGAAAATATATTCAAATATATATGGATATGTTTTTAAATGCTCTGTGATAATTTATGTGCATTTGGAAATGTCCAATGAGCAACATAAGTTATACTTAGAGGATATTTGGCACTGTTTTGATTTGTTCTAAATTTTAAATAGTGGCAAGTGTAAATAAAGAAAACAAAACAGAAGAAATAAAACACACAAAGGAAGGGCCTTACCTAACTTACCTTCCCAGACCAACTCCTGTTCTGGCCCAGCCCACATGGGCAATACCATCTTCTTCCTCCTGCCAGGAGGGGAAGCAGCTGCGTGCCTGCACGCGCGCGGCCAACGACGCCACCTCCTGCTCCAGCTCGACGTCCCGGCGCTTCCAGTCACACCAGTGAGACGCCCGCGGCCCCCTCGATCCTCTCCTCTCTCTCCGGACCTCCTTCCCCTTCTTTGCTCTCTCTCCAGCGACCACCCAAGCGGAGCCCGTCGCCGTCGTCCACTGCCACCGCAGCCACCGTCCACCCCTCGCCTTGCTAACGCGTCCAAAAGAACTGCCATCGTCTCCTCCATTGTCTACACCAACCCATTCGACCGTGGGAGCCCTGCAGCATCGTCCCCGAGCTCATCTTCAACCTTTGGCCACCGGCAACTTCATCGTCGATTCACGGGATACAGCGCGCCCCGGCCTATCCTTCGTCTACGTTCGACTCCTAGTGAGCTCGCCCGTCTTTCCCCTCTGCCCCCCCCCCTGCTTGCTCCCGTCCTCTAGCCGCCGCCCCGAGATCACCCGAGGCCGCCGTCCGCCATGGCCGATGATGTCCTCGCCTTGAGCACCTCTGCTCATTCCAGTAGCACCAACGTGCTCCTGGAGCTCCCAGGAGTCTGACCCGCCGCTTAGCTCGCTCGTTAGCCAAGCATAGCGCCTCTCCCGTGCTAAGCCGAACTCCGGCCACCGCCTGCCGTTGCTGCAGTCGATGTTTTGGGCCACCCTAGCTCCTCCCGGTTGCTCCACTAGATGTGCGCGAAGCCCAGCAACCCGTAGCCGCCAACCACACCCGAAACCATCCCCTGTAGCGCATTCCCGTGGTGTTTCCGTCGTCGGTTTTGGTCACCGTCGGCCGAACTCCGGCGAAGTCGACGTGGCCCCATCATTAGCTGCTAATGACCACACTAATCAATTCCATGAGCAACTGTCACATGGGCCCCATGCCCTTAATTAACCACTGTTAATTCTTGTTTAGTGTAATTTAATTACAGTGGACCCATGCACCAGAGTTGACCGCGCTGACGCGGCCGTTGACCGGACCCACATGTCTGTGACACTAGACTACACTCTGAGACCGACCAGTTGGCCCCACTGGTCAGGTTTGACCTGGACTGGCCTGTTGACGCTGCTGATGTCACCCAGACGCAATGCTGACACAGTAACTATTTTCTGGATTTTAAATAAATCAGAAATGATTTATTAAATTCAAAATTTTTCCTAAACTTCTAAAATTCATAGAAATTAAATTGTAACTCCAAATGAAATAATTTATATATGAAAAATTATCAGAAAAATCAAAAGAATCTGTTTAGGCATTTTCATGCATGTTTGAACAAGTTAACCTCACTGAATAGGACAATTCATAATTATGGAATAAATGGTAATTAGTTTTGGAGTTGGCATTTGCTATAGGTTTGAATTCCACTTCAATGAATGTGACTAACTGTTGCACTAGGTCAATTCAGTACTTTAATATGACATATCATTCATATGAATGTGCATTGCATTGATTGTGGTTCCTTTTGTGTTTGTTGGTGGTTGTTCCCTCTTAGTAGACGATGTTTCCGACGACGTGATCGATGACACCGATGAAGAGATATACTATCTTCAGAAGTGCCAGGCAAGCAAAACCCCCTTGTTCATTCCGATACAATCCCACTCTCTCGCTCCTGCTCTCTTTTACTGAATTAGGACAACAGCGATTCAATTGTTACCTGCTGCGGTAGTTGAACCCCTTTCCTCTGCATGACCTGTCATTGCCACAGTAAATAGATGAAACTCACTAGCATGAGTAGGATTTGTTTGAGCCCTGATGTGCCTACCCATTCATGCTTGTTTGTCATGCCTGCTATTGCTTAGAGTTGTGTCAGGTCTGATTCATCGGGGGTGAATTGGAAAGTTGTGAACATGTCCTAGTGTTGAGAGCTAAGTGTGTGAACACGATTTGGTAAAGGTAGCGGTGAGAGGCCATGTAGGAGTACATGGTGGGTTGTCTGATTGCAGCCGTCCTCAGGAACTGAGTTCTGTGTTTGTGATCCATGAACAGTTACTACCACACATTGGGCTCCAGGCACTCCAAGCTCTCTCGACTTATTAATCAACTCGATCTCTGTCCAGGAGTTGCAACTAGTTTCTGGTGTTTGTAGATAGTGTTAGTAGTCTACCAAGTGGCACCCGGTACAGGTGGGCTTGGGATAGACTAGGCAAAGTGGCACGGTGTACCAAGTGGCACCCGGATGGTGGGCTTGGGAACCCTGCTCACATCGTTTGGGGCCGTGAGCGACACCCCAGCCGGATCTCCTTGCAGATGAACCCGAATAGGCGATAAACCTAGACTAGAGACTTGTCGGTTAGTCAGGTCATGGCCGACTCCCTCACCAAGCTTCCGCTTGAAGGTTGCCGAGATACACGATGTGTACATGGTGGTAAGTGGCAAGAGCGTGTGTGAAGAAGTACACCCTGCAGAGTTATCATTATCTATTTGAATAGCCGGATTCCTCGGATATGGAAACTTGGACCCCTTGCATAGTTCATACACAAGTGAAAGTGGATACTCTAAAACTCGCAAGATAAGCGTGAGTGCTATGGATGGCGTTCTCGCAGGGAGATGGGAGCGGATCCATAGTGGAGTATTGGTATGGTGAATTTGTGGACTCGTGTGCACCACCTCAAAAGAGTTGATTGCAGTCGTAGTTTAGGTTAGCCACTGAGTCAAAGCTGGCTTGCTGTAGTTAAACTCCACTACTCCTTTGTTGATACCGATGCATATGTAGTTAGTTTTGATGTAAGTCTTGCTTGGTACATTTGTACTCACATTTGCTTAATTTATGTTTTTGCAGAGAGACGTTAGTCTCGCTAGTATTTCCATGTGGACTTCGACGTTTAGCTTGATACCTCAGCTACGATCTTGTGCCCTCAGCAGGATTTGGTAGTCAGGCTTCTCAGCCTTTTCCATTTGTAGATGTTTGTACTCAGACATGTTAAGCTTCCGCATGTGCCTTGACTTGTATGCTCTGAATGTTGGGTCATGAGACCCATGCTTGTAATATCTCGCTCCTCGGAGCCTAATGAGTAAATACTCTGAATCGTAGAGTCTTGTTGTGATGCCATGTTGTATTGCACATATTGAGCATATTGTGTGTATGATTGAAATGCTTGGTATGTGTGGGATCCGACAACCTAGTTGTTTATCCTTGGTAGCCTCTCTTATGGGGACATGTAGTCTTGTGCTTCCATAAGCCATAGTAGTCCGCTACAGCCCGGTTCACTGGAGTCCTGCTAGCCCAGCACTACTGCTCCAGAACACTTGACTGGCCGGCATGTGATTCACTTCGTTCCTATGTCTGTCCCTTCGGGGAAATGTCACGCGGTGACATGCGGAGTCCTCCCTAGCCTGCTACAGCCCGGTTCACCGGAGTCCTGTTAGCCCAGTGTTGTAGCCCGGATTCGCACGCTGCTGACCGACATGCTCGATGTTGATTCATGTATGCCTGTCCCCGTAAGTTAGTGCCACTTTGGGTTCACGACTAGTCATGTCGGCCCGGGTTCTTTGTCATATGGATGCTAGCGACACTATCATATACGTGAGCCAAAAGGCGCAAACGGTCCCGGGCCATGGTAAGGCGACTCCCATGGGAATACCGTGTGTGAGGCCACAAAGTGATATGAGGTGTTACATGCTAGATCGGTGTGACTTATAATCGGGGTCCTGACAAGAGGCCACTCCAGGGGTTCCAAGCGGGCGAGACGACCTCACCGGAGAGAGGCGGAGGCCCTGGAGGGGTCGCCCAGGCCTGGGAGGGGCTGGAGCTACTATGATGACCAGAGGGGATCGCTGGCGAGCTTGAGCTTGGGGACGACAGCCCGAAGCCTGCCCGGCTGGGCTCCAGCTTCGTACTCGATCGTGGGGTGTGTGTGAGTGCTGGATGGTGCTCGAGGAGGCTGGGGAGGGCTCTATATATAGGCGAGCGGCGAGGGTGCTTCGGGCTTCGCTGGTGGACACCAGTCCACGGCGCTCGGCGATGAGCGGTGTTAGTGAGATGGGCAGAAGGCGACGAAGGTCACGCGGCCACTGTGGGCGGGCGGAGACGATCACATGATCAAGAGGATGGCGACGAGCACAGTGTGCTCCACACTGTTGGGCTGGCTGGACCTTGCCCGTGCTCGCTGCAGTGAGCTCCGGCGTCGGCGAGCACTAGGGAGGAGTTAAGAACATTGAGACGATGATGGTGGCGAGGTTTGGCATGGTTGGGCAGGTGGGGAAGTGAGCATGCAAGCAACAGAGGCTCGGGCGCGTTGCAGAGCGCATCGGCTGCATGCCAGCACGCCTGGACGAACGCGGTCACCGCGTGAACTATGACATCAGGTCGATCTAAGTATAAACTCAATGTCTGGCATGTTGTTCGTGGTAGTTTTGAGTGTTACCACAATTTGGTTTGGATCCAGGTGCAGTAGAGAAGTTTTCACACACCAAGTAAGTTTCTGGTCAGTAACTTTGTGATGTTACTATGGTCAAATGGCTTGGAGTTTGAAGCTGTGCTTTGGAGGCTAGTGATAATTTACTAAGGTAAAGATGCACAAGAAAGTTTAGGTCAAGTGGAGCAAGTAAAATGGTAGTTGTTGTAGAAACCACCATTTCTGTCTAGAACAGAAAAGATTTTCTGTAGCAAAAATATTCTAAAAAGTGAAGAAATATTTTTTTCTCAGGAAGGTGCACTAGGGTTCACAGAATATCTGTGAATTATCTCAGATTTTTCTGAGCCATAAAAATTGGTCATGTTATTTTGAGAAGACATAATTGCTTTGTTGGTATGCTTGAAGTATTATTATTTCTATGTCAATATTAAACTTCTGTTCTTGCCACAATAAAGAGAAATACATGATGAATATGTTAGGTAGCTTTCCACATCAAAAATTCTGTTTTTATCATTTACCTACTCGAGGACGAGCAGGAATTAAGCTAGGGGATGTTGATACGTCTCCAACGTATCTATAATTTTTGATTGTTCCATGCTATTATATTATCAACCTTGGATGTTTTATATGCATTTATATGCTATTTTAAATGATTTTTGGGACTAAACTATTAACCTAGAGCCCAGTGCCAGTTTCTGTTTTTTCCTTGTTTTTGAGTATCACAGAAAAGGAAAATCAAACGGAGTCCAATTGATCTGAAACTTCACATAACTTATTTTTGGAACAGAAGCAATCCAGAAGACTTGGGTTGTACGTAAGGGAAGCAACGAGGAAGGCACGAGGCAGGGGGCGCACCCACCCCCCTAGGGCGCGCCCTCCACCCTCGTGGGCTCCTCGTGGCTCCCCTGACGTACTTCTTCCTCCTATATATACCCATATACCCTAAAACGATTGGGGAGCACAATAGATCGAGAGTTCCGCCGCCAGAAGCCTCTGTAGCCACCGAAAACCAATCTAAACGCGTTCCGGCACCCTGTCGGAGGGGGAATCCTTCTCCGGTGGCCATCTTCATCATCCCGGTGCTCTCTATGACGAGGAGTGAGTAGTTCTCCCTCGGGGCTGAGGGTACGTACCAGTAGCTATGTGTTTGATCTCTCTCTCTCTCTTGTTCTTGAGGTGATACGATCTTGATGTATCACGAGCTTTGCTATTATAGTTGGATCTTATGATGTTTCTCCCCCTCTACTCTCTTGTAATGGATTGATTTTTCCCTTTGAAGTTATCTTGTCGGATTGAGTCTTTAAGGATTTGAGAACACTTGATGTATGTCTTGCGTGGGATAACCGTGGTGACAATGGGTTATTCTATTGATTCACTTGATGTATGTTTTGGTGATCAACTTGCGGGTTCCGCCCATGAACCTATGCATAGGGGTTGGCACACGTTTTCGTCGTGATTCTCCGGTAGAAACTTTGGGGCACTCTTTGAGGTTCTATGTGTTGGTTGAATAGATGAATCCGAGATTGTGTGATGCATATCGTATAATCATACCCACACATACTTGAGGTGACATTGGAGTATCTAGGTGACATTAGGGTTTTGGTTGATTTGTGTCTTAAGGTGTTATTCTAGTATGAACTCTAGGGATGTTTGTGACACTTATAGGAATAGCCCAACGGATTGATTGGAAAGAATAACTTAGAGGTGGTTTCGTACCCTACCATAATCTCTTCGTTTGTTCTCCTCTATTAGTGACTTTGGAGTGACTCTTTGTTGCATGTTGAGGGATTGTTATATGATCAAACTATGTTATTATTGTTGAGAGGACTTGCACTAGTGAAAGTATGAACCCTAGGCCTTGTTTCCTATCATTGCAATACCATTTACGCTCTGTTTTATCATTAGTTACCTTGCTGTTTTTATAATTTAAGATTACAAAAACCTTTATCTACCATCCATATACCACTTGTATCACCATCTCTTCGCTGAACTAGTGCACCTATACAATTTACCAATGTATTGGCTGTGTTGGGGACACAAAAGACTCTTTGTTATTTGGTTGCAGGGTTGCTTGAGAGAGACCATCTTCATCCTACGCCTCCTACGGATTGATAAAATTTAGGTCATCCACTTGAGGGAAATTTGCTACTGTCCTACAAACCTCTGCACTTGGAGGCCCAACAACGTCTACAAGAAGAAGGTTGTGTAGTAGACATCAACATGCTGTAGGAATCTCAATAGGAAAGTAGATGCAAGCCTGTCATCCCTCGACACCGCCGACACCTGCAAGAGGTGCCCCCTCCTGGGTAGCGTCTCCTTCACCTGCATCACCGGTCGAGGGCGCAGGGGCGAAGGCGTCGAACTTCTCTAGCAGGGCTTCCACCTGACATTTTACGACTGCGGCGGCGGCTGAGCACTGTTCATCAGCCACAGGCTCCAGCAGCTCGTCAAGGCGAGCGGCAGTATCGCGAAGATGGAGGTGGCTGAAGACACGCGTCAGCACGGCTGAAGAAAGGACTCGAGCCTCGGCCTTTTCCATGGGGCCGATGCTGTGCACAACTTTCTCAAGCGCATCGACCAATTAGGGGAGCAACCGGGCGGGGCCGTCCTCACTGGTGGCCAACAGCTTCTCCAAGCCCTTCTCATAGAGTGACTTCGGCGCCTCGCGAGACCTTTTCTCCAGGAGCGCGAAGGTCGCGCGGTCCTAGGCTAAAACCTTCGCCTTGGCATCAAGATGGACCCCCTTCGCCTCCACCTTCCGCTCCAACTCCTCCAGCTGGCTGCATTCAGTGGCCTGCGCCTTCGCCAACTCCCCCAGCTCAGCATCGCGGTCCTTGACGGCA
Organism: Triticum dicoccoides; assembly: GCF_002162155.2. Lineage (NCBI taxonomy): Eukaryota > Viridiplantae > Streptophyta > Magnoliopsida > Poales > Poaceae > Triticum > Triticum dicoccoides. The sequence goes on from NC_041380.1 coordinate 196,482,655, forward strand.
TCCTCCCGAGCTTTCATCTCCTCCTCCTTCGCCTGACGGCCGCGAGCTTCCTCTGCGCGCTCATCACGCACACTCTTCAACTCGTTTTCCAGCGCCCGGCAGTGGTCGTGGGCGGCTTCGGTGTCCTTCATCGCCGCCTCGCGATCGGCCGCAGCATGGGCGATGGCCTGCTTCTCCTTCTCGGAGGTCGTCGCGGCCTGGCTTAGCGCCGCTCGGACTGCTGCGTCAGCCTGAAGCCAGCCGGAGGCGAGCTCCAGGCGCTCGGCTGCCAGGCGTAGATCCGCACTTAGGAGATCTTCCCATAGCTGAGCCATCTCTGAAAGGGCACACTCCAAGACAGCAGAGGAGGAAGAAGAACCTGGGAATAATCGTGCAGAAGGAGGAAGAGGCTTCGTCACCATGGCCTGAGAGGCAGGAGGCTCCTGAGCCTCTTGGACCTCAGCACCCGAGCCGGACACCGGCACCTCCTGAGCCAGCGGTGCTTCGGGGGCTGACTCCTCCCGAGGATGCTCCACCGAGCCTCGCGAGGATGACCGGGCTGGAGTAGCACGAGCACCATCCTCACCTTTGCTCATGGAGAGGGGCGCGGGCATAGGAGGCGACACGGACTCAAGCGGCACCACCTCGCTCTCCCTTCTCCTCTTCGCCGTAGATGGCAGCCTGGTTACACAACAAGGAAAGAGAGTCGGAAACAAGCATCAACAGCAGGAACAAGGCGAGGCGGGGCACTCACTGGTCCACAGCAGCGTAGTCCACCTTCTGCTTGGTGAGCTTGAAGCCTGAGAGCTTCGCGACTCGAGGCGCGGGGGCACCAGCCCCAGAAGCTGAAGCAGGAGCAGCAGTTGAGCCAGAAGCGGCTCCAGCCAGCACTAGAGCAGCAGGAGAATCTCGGGAGATCAGCGCCGACCAGCTCCTCGTCGGGATCACGGCCAGTTCCTCCTTCTCCTAAGGAGCATCGGCGTCATCATCATCGGGAAAGGCGTGGAGGATGTCAGCCTTACTCAGGGGGAGGTCTTCCCCGTCCCTTCAGGGGTCACCTCCGAGTCTTCCTCCTCTCCTTCCTCCCCGCAGGACTCACCAGGAGACAGCTCCACCGGCGTCGGCGCCGCAGGGGCCCCGGTGAGAACCGGCGGCATCAGTCCACGCCCGTCAAATGTCGGCTTGGAGGCCACGATCAGCGCCCCGTCCTTGTGGCAGAGCAAAGGAGTAAAGACATTCGGCGGATACTCCTGATCGTCCCCAACCAGAAGGCGGAGAGCTGCGGTCAGCTCCATGTCGGACAAGGCCTCCGAGATCAAGCGAACCTTGTCCTCTTCATCCCCAACTTCCCACAAGGGGCGTGTGCAGGCTTGAAGTAGGGGCGTGTGCAGGCTTGAAGTTGGAGTCGGGAGGTCTCCAGGGGGCCCATGAGGTAGGGGCCGCGCCCTAGGGGGGGGGCGCCCCCCACCTTCGTGGCAACACTACAAAAAAATACACTTCCGTGATGATACGTGTTTGTCACAGTAGGTCGCTTTTTTTGGTCATGCATGTACATCCATGACAAATTTATGACAGAATCAAGATAGTCATACCTGTGCTGTCATAGAAGTGTTCCATGACATTACCAAAATTATCATCACGGAAGTGTCCACTTCAATGACAATAAATCGCGCGTCACAGAAGTGCTTTCGGCAAGGGTGACCGACACGTGGCATCCACCATAACGGAATGCCGTTATGCTACCGGGTCGGGTTTTGGATCCGATAACCCATTAATAGCCCCGACCAATGGGGATTTTCCACATGTAAAATCATCATTGGCTAGAGGAAACACGTGTCGGCTCATCGTTGGGACAGATGTCATCCACTCACTTGACAGAAGGCGCCTATGATACGTCGACACGTGGCATAGCCCAACAGTGGCCCATTCCTGGGAAAAGGCCGGCCCATTTGACTTGGTCAAAAGCTAGCGGGCCGGCCCATGGAAAGCCCGTTAACGGCATGTTCGCATATAGCCCATTTACAGCCCGCTAACCCAAGGCCTGTTACGCCCTATTCGAATTAGGCCTAGTAGCGTCATCTGGGCCGTCCAATAGATTCCAGCCCGTTTTCACTTCTGGCCCATGTATAGCCCATGACATCTTTCGGCCCATATGAGGCCCTTTGTAACTCTTGGCCCATTAGCGGCCCGTGCAGAAACTGGCCCGTAATGAACAGTGTATCACTTCACACCCATTAACGGCTTGTGGTGAAACTGGCCCGTAATGAATAGTGTATCACTTTATACCCATTAACGGCCCATTATAACGTTGGGCCGTCTCCAGCCCATGTTATCTTTCGGCCTTCTCAAAGCCCATTTATTCTTGGGCTCATTTCCGGCATTCATTTACTTACGGCCCGTTACTGTCATTTTCTGCTTGTGGGCCAAATTCGGCCCGTGGTTACGGTCGGCCCATTTGTGGTCCATTAATACGTTGGGCCGTTTTCATAGCGTCATCAAATACGGCCTATTAACGATGGCCCGTTATGGTCGGCCCATGAATGGACGATTCCAACTCGAGCCCATTTACGGCCAAAATGCGGTCTGTTTGGCCCATGTTTGGCCAATCGATCATACGGCCCGTATAAGGCCCATTGATGATATGGCCCGTAGAAGGCCCATTGATGATACGGCCCGTAGAAGGCCCATTGTTTCTACGGCCCATAGAAGGCGCACTGTTTCTACGGCCCGTAGAAGGCCCACTGTTTCTACGGCCCGTAGGAGGCCCAGTGTCACTACAGTAAATATTAGCCCATGGTTATTGTGGCCTAGTTTTAAAAAATAGGTTATTGCAGCCACTAGCAAAGCGCAGAAAAAGAACTGCACTGACTACAAGCAAACAAATAAACAAGACAACAAGGAAATAAATAAGCAAGCAACTTACACTAGGCTATCACGGCTATTACACATATTACATCCACTGGGCATCGAAGTTCGCCACTAGTGCAAATATAGGGAACACAGCAGCATATAAACGCCACAGCAAAACAAGTCCAGAACTGAAACCACTTCAGAAGATCTCAAGAAACAATATCCTGGGTACCCACAATGCTGGCAAGATGCTTAGCAAGCTTATTAAGTTTCTCTTGTTTGGCTCTTAAGTCCTCCAGCGCTTGCTGTTGCACCAGAAAGTATGCATCTGAATTCTGCAGGGACTTACTCAGTCCTTCGGCTTCCTGTCGCATAACATCGTATCGATGTCTTTCAACTTGAAGTTGAGACTCAAGAATCCAAACTAATTCAGGCAATGAGTTCGAAGAGCTGGTGCCAACAGTGGTAGCCAGTAACTCGAACACTACATCAAGACAGGACTTTGGGGTTGTCTCAGTGTCTTCAATATAGTTTTTATCAGCTTTCTTGGAGACCAACAAGGATGTCTCACTATCTTGAACCTTATCTGCATTACTTCCTTTACCATTGCATAACAGGGTACTCTTCTCCAATATTTTATCCGCGTTCTAAAAGAGAAACAAACAAACACATCTCAGGTTTACAATGTAGTATATGAAACTCATTTTGGTAAACAAGTTCAGTAGTAAGGTGGACAGGATAACAGCATGAAACAAACATATATCTATGTAGTATGGTCACTGTATGGTCTATATCATTCTAGTTTATGTTGCCAAATCAAGATAGATACAGTTCGAATCATATCTATTTAAGACAAAGCAGCATAGACAGAATATAAGTGTGGGAAACTACACAGCAATAACAACACTTGTAATGTGCATGGCATGAGAACATAACTGTTTATTCAATTGAAACTAAAATCAACATAGAGCAAGTTACAACAGCAAACAGCCAAACACGTTGAAGAAACAGGTTTAAAACATACCTGTTGCACCATTGGAGTTTCAATTGCATCCTTCAAATTTGAAATTAGTTGGTATCAGTAAATACAGTGATGCAAGAGCAAAGTAGTATGAACCATAGCTATGGAACCTGACCTGAGAACAATTCTTCTTCTTCTTTAAGCGTTGACTTCGGGTTTGGAGTGGTGGTCCTCGTGATTTGGGCACTGCAGTTGCCTTACTAACTGCTCGTGTTTGGGTGCTCTGTGGTGGAGATGGTGTTTTGTCAACGGGAACTGGGTGTCTATCTGCTGGGGTTGGGGTTAGAAGGGGTGTAGCTGGTTCTCTGTCCAACTGGGTAGGGGTACAATATGCATGAGTGTGGGTTATGTGTGGTGGGGCTGGTTCTTGGGCAAGTACAACCGTGGTTCTATCTGCATCAACAGGTAGCACGATCTTTTCTAAAGACCGTGTTTTTACTCCCACAGATACTGCCATCACTCCCTCCAATTGAAATGGCTGATAAACAAGAAAAGTAATTGAATGTACAGACATTGTAAGATAGACAGGTGCAATGGATAGTAGGGAAGAAAATAGGGCATGAAATAATTCACATTTATGTTGTCTAAGCAAACAGAATAGCAGGACATAATTTCACACATATGATGGCTAATTAAACAGGATAGCATGACACAATTTCACATGTATGATGGCTAACTAAACAGGATAGAATGGCATACTTCAAAATAGGATGACTATGTAAACAGGATGGCATGATATAACTATACGATGTGTCTATTAAAGTGGTTGGCATGCCATAAATCACAAACATGCCGTCGATGGAAACATGATGGCATGATATAATTCACGGATAGAATGACATAATTTAAATATGATGTCTATGTAAACAGGATGAGATGATATAACTATATTATGTCTTTAGAAAATGGGTTGGCATGCCATAATTCAGATACATGTTGTCTATGTAAACATCATGGTATGACATAATTCAAATATATGATTTATATACTAAGGAAGTGAGTAGAGGGCAATTGCATATATGATGTGTCAACTAAGGAGATGGCATTCAATATTGTGTATATGATGTAAAAACTAAGCATTCCAATACAACATATGCATTATATGAGTAATATAACCCTGCCAAGTTTGAGCATACAACTCAGGGGGATAATAGGACTGGTCATCTGCCTCTGAATCCTCCTCTGAAGAGCTATCTGTAACCAGCAAGATATCTGCTTCAGTAGGTAGCATTGTCTGCTCTGAAGACCTTGTTTTCACTCCAGATTTCTCCATCACCAATTCAAATGGCTGATGCACAGGAAGAGCAGTTGAATATACAAACATTGTCGAAAAAAGCAATGAGAAATACAAAAAAAGGATGGCATGATATAATTCACATATATGACGCTTGCCTAAATAGCATGGCATTGCATAATTCACATACATAATGCCTTGCAACAAGATAACATCGCATAATTCACATATATAATGTCTTGCAACAAGATGGCATTGCATAATTCACATATATGGTAATTAGACACTAAACAGGTGGCATTCACACAAAGCATGTCTAAACTAAGCAAATGACATAGCAATGCAAGATACCATGCGGATGATATGAGCAACATAACCCTGCCAAGTTAGGGCATGCACCTCGGGGGGGAAATATGACTGGTCATGTGTCTCTGAATCCTCCTCTGAGGAGCTATCGGTAACCAGCAAGACATGTGCTTCGCCAGATAGCATTGTCTGGTCTGAAGACCTTGTTTCCACTCCAGATTTTTCCATGACCATGCCAAATGGCTGATGCACAGGAAGAGTAATTGAATGTACTAAAATTGTTGACAAATTTAACACGTAATAAAAAATGATGGCATGATATAATTCACATATAAGATGACTGGCTAACCAGGGTGGCATTGCAAAATTCACATATATGATGCCTGGCTAGACAAGATGGCATTGCATGATTCACATATACGATAAAGAAACTAAACAGATGGCATTGACACAAAGCATGTCTAAACTAAGCAGATGACATCTTTAATGTATATAGTAAGCAATGCAAGGCACCATATGGATGATATTACCAACATCAGCATGCCAAGTTAGAGCGAAGACCTCATGGGGTAAATAGGAGTGGTCTTCTCCTTCTGAATCCCCCTCATAACAGTTATCTTCCTCTTGATTACGATCCGAAATGGGTGGAGGGGGGCTGCCTTTGCGCCCACCATGGAACGACGTCTGCATAAAATTTTATTGCCACGCAAGGCTCGTCTCTTTTACTCTACATGATCGGTTCCATTGTGTACAATAACTGGCATGCATAGGAATAAAACATAGTGAGATTATGTAAGGAGTGCATGCACAAATCCAGAGTGATGGTAGCAAACTATAGATAGACCCAAAACCAATGATAGCAGGCAGATAATAGCTTTAGTTAAAAAATACAAATAATGGCTCCTTTAATGTTTGTTTGCACCCAACATGAAACTCATAGTAGACACCAGAGATTAACCAGATAGTAGATAGATAGTACTAATTGCTTCCCCAATATGTACCCCACAACCATTTAAAAACTCAAGTTTCAGCATTAGTTTGGACCTGACTCGGAGTCTAATAGGTGAACACGACGATAATGTAGCATGTCATCATATTAAGCGACGCATAACGTAAGCAGACACGAAAGAGTGTGACCTCTCTTGCGGACCCGTGTAGTCCTCAAGGTCATCTGCTCAGTTGATGATGGTAATGCAGTTGCCGTGGCTGTCGGCGGCGGGGAAGAAGATCTAAGGCGGCGAAAGATAGTCTGGAGAGTGGATCCCTGCTGTGGTGAACCCTTCCGTCGTTGGAGCAGCTGAGCTGGGGTGGAACACAGCGCCGCAGGAGAAGGACAAACCACACAGGTTTTCTTTGACACATATCTATAACAAAAGTAATTGAGTAAGGGCTTGTTTGAATTTGAGGATTCTAACAATGCAGGGATAGGAAATAGACAGGAATAGGATAGGAATGCACATGCAAAACAGAGAATTTAAAAACACAGGATTTCTACCAATCTGGGTGTTTGATTCACAACAATTGGAAGATCACAGGATGCAAAAAAGCATGGTGAGATTAAGTCAAACCACAAGAAAATGTACGGTTATCATGCTATTATGCTACTATCTCTTAGTCTTGTGCTTGATGAATAGGAATATGAAAAGGAGGAGAAGTGGAAATTAGAATTTCTACGTTTTTTCTCTCAAGGAGACACTAAAGGAACAAATCCTACAGTTTTCCTTTGCTCCATTCCTTTGCACCAAATTCATGAAAAGTAGTACCATAGGAAACTTTCCAATTCCGATGTTTTTCATTCACTTTTCCTTTCAAGCACTGGCGATTCTAGTAGGCAGGCTTGATCAAGGAAAATCCTACACTAAAACAATGTTTTTGTGCTACTTCTATTACTTTGGACCCAGGCCACTGACATACTAGCTCAACTCCCGGGCCCATCGACAAATGCACAGCTCAAACGCGCAGAGATAAATAATGATGGCGTTCAAGAGAGTCCATCACGGATAGCTAAGTTGCCTGGTACCTCACTGCTTGTCATATAGTAGGATAAAATAATCATATTTCCCGTTACTACGAGTGCTTAGTGGACAATATGTATATAACATGTAGAGTAAAAAAGAGATGCAACAAGTGTACAACCTCTTTGGCGAAGCCATGTCGATCTCAGCGTGATTGGGTTGGCCGGTGAGGATGCTCCGGCTGACTTGGCTGTCGGAGGAGGGGAAGAAGATCTTAGGCGTCTGGAGATGGAGCCCGAGGTACTGCTCTGCTGTGATGGAGGGTTTCGTCGTTGGAGCAGCTCCGGTGAGTTGTACGACGCCAAGGCTGAAGCAGCACAAGAGAGACAACGAACAACGATAACCTAAATGGACAAGAGAGACAACGAACAATGTAATGGATAGTGGGGTACCTCTCCGGCGAGCCCCCCTCCCTGCTGCGGCTTGTTCTTCCTTCACCCCGGCGGCATCGGAGTGAAGTGTAGCTAAATCGGAGCAGCATCGCAAGCAAGAGCAAGAGCGAGAGCAGCAGCGCGAGCAAGAGCAATAGCAAGAGTAGACCCGGGAGGGGACCGAGAGCAAGAGCAGAGCAGCAGCGCGAGCGAGAGCTAAAGCAGCAGCAGGTCCTACTGATGTGGACGTCACAGCCGAGGGAGCGACACCATGGAGGAAGTGGCCGGCGACGCCGCCGTGGATGGAGCCGCACCGTGTCGGCTCAGGACCGAGCGCCGCCAGCACCGTGAGATCGAATCAAGAAGAAAATGCGACGATTACTGTACAACCTCTTTGGTGGCGCCGATTAGGCTGCAACTTCATCCGAGGAAACAGTGATGATGATGCTCTTCCGGTGGTGCAGGTGAAGACGGCGGTGTGGGAATGGAGGTGGCACGAAAGACGAGGGGAACGTCGGGGCAGCTTCTTGGAGGTGGAGGACGGTGTGGCTGAACCGGCAGGACGATGAGATCGACAATGGATCCTCATCCGGTACCGTGGATGAGGGACGTCAAGGTGTTGTTGTGGACTACGTCATCGAGGAAGAGGCTCCGGCTGGGTGGCGGACGGAGTAGGGTGTAGGGTTTCGTCGTGGGTTTTCGCGGCCTCGGTGTATGAATGGGTGGGCGGATGGGATGGCAGTGGGGAACCATGGCTTAGAGACGCGCTTGTCCGAAATGTGGGGTATGTTACAAAAGTACCCCCACCAATTTGAGGCGGTTCTTTTGGTTCAGGGGTACCACGGGCATTTCGCATGTCGGGATTTCACAGGAGGTGGGAGTTTTCGCGCGCGTTGTAATTTCGGAATAGCAAGGCGCTGGTTGAGATGGAGGGAGTTGTCGGAGCACAACGAGACAAAGATATATCTTAAATATTTCGGGCTAACAAGGCGCGGGTTGAAGAGGCGGGAGTTTACCAGCACGATAGACAAAGACGCTAGCTTGAATTTTCGGCATAACAAAGCGCGGCTTGAAATTTCGGAAGAACAAGCATAACGTGTTCCCAAAAAAAGACAATTTGCACCTCAACATGCACAACACACACACAAACACCATTTAGACTAGAGTAAGGTACACGTGCATTGCACGCATGAGACTTGGCAACCAAATTATGAATAAATACCACATTATAGCATGCAAGATTTGAGTCATATATGCATGATGTAGATGTTCGTTTAATTCTTAGAGTTCATTTCATTCAAAATCATCTAGTTTTTATAAGAAAGCTAATCTATTTTAAGATTCATGGAATTGTGCGTCGTAAGACATAAAGTAAAAACAAATAATGGCAAATTATGTAGAAAAACATTTGGGCAATTCTGATACGGAAGATTCTAGAACAAATAAGAAGTGCTTGTGTTTTGATGTTTGTGCATTATGCTTAAGTTCAACCATGGAGTCTTCTAGATTATACATGTGGCGAAATCTGGTGGAATCTAGATGTGTCGGTGTACAAAAAGAGGGGTACACTTTTTGTACCCCTATAACTATGCATGGGCAGTCTGAGCCACGGGCACCACCACACCAAGCAAGGCAAGGGAGGTGAGCCAGGGTAAGACCGAAGCTCAAGAGAACTACGATGCCAAGGCCAAGACCACGAAGAGCAAAGGGGACGAAGCGGACTCCCCCAGCAAGATCCTTGCCGGGAGACAGTTCTAGCAGCCCCGGCAAGACCCTTGCCGCTGCGACTCGTCCCGCACCTACGGAGCAAATCACCCTTGAGTCCACTGCCCCCAAAGGGCAAGGATTCGGGAGACATCCCCGTGGCGACATGCAGATCTTTGTGAAGACATTCAAGATCAGGTACGCACTAAGGAGACGACAACCCTTGGCGGGATCCCAGCCGAGGAAGACCACAAGGCCCCTGGCAAGCGCCTTGCTGGGGATGACAGCAGGTGCCCCGGCAAGACCCTTGTCGGGGCCCCGGCAAGGCCCTTATCGAGGACACCCGCGGGGCCACCATCAGGCCCACGCCGACTAAACCTCCACCACCGCATGCATGCAGCTGCCGACCCAACCAGCTGGGCAAGCACCTGCGTGGCGGCATGCAGATCTTCGTGAAGACCCACCACTGCGCCACCTCAGCTGCCTGCCTACCTACGTGGCATCGTAGGCGTCGCTGGCCAGGGCGCGTGTCGACACAAGAAGGAGCAGCGACGGACGAGACAGATCTCTCCCCCGTCCCCGATAAAGCAAGGACACCTAAGCAAGACGCATTAAATGCGCCTTGTCATGTAATGCGAGGGATAACCTCGCATCACTGTACCCTTTCCACCTCCTGTATGCCACTATGGCCACCCCTTTTTCTATAAAAGGAGGCCCGAGGCGACCAGGAGAAGGATTCGGCTTTTTGGGGCTCCTCACGCCCCATAGCTAGCTCAAGAACACAGATATACAATCCACCAAAGCAGGAGTAGGATTTTACGCATCCTCGCAGCCCGAACCTGGATAAACGAACCGTGTGCTACCTGTTAGATCCGCTCTTCTCACGACCCCACGCCCCGCCAACCAGAGTAGGGATTCTTGTGATCCCATAGGTGTCGTCCCCACCGACATCTCTGGCGCGCCAGGTAGGGTCCACAGTTGTGAGAATCGGCTCTAGCAATCAGCCCAGCACTCCTTCGTCTTCATGGCTCTTGGAGAGGGAAGGAGGCCGGAAGATCAATGCTCGAGCGACTACAAACAGAAGCTAAGTTGCACTGAACCCTTATTTGGTCTATCCTTTTTATATGAGGTTATTCCCCCCCAGAGATGTCACACCTTTGTATGAGAAACCTCCACGCCAGGGGGCTCTCCCACGATCGGCAACGCCCTTTCCCTATTTCAAGTCCGCTCAACAGCTCAAGCGGCTGCGTCGGGAATGGCAGAGTAGCCTTCCATGATCAACAACGCTCTCAATTCTGACTCGAGTCAAGCTCGAAAGTTCGAGCGGCCGCATTCAGAATGGAAAGGTGGCTCGTCTGGTAGCACGCGTACCCAGCAGGCCCATGGGGATCCGTCCCCAAAATGCCGCTAGGGGCTTCCGCGCCGGCGAGCCTACCCAATCGACATAGGGCGCGCATACAAAGAGGAATTGAACGGGGAAATAACGTGCATGAAATTAAAAGTACTGCAGAGTTATATTACATCACATCATTGCTGCGGTTCTAACTAAAGATGAAATTTTTCTTGGTCATGAACCTGCAGCGGAGGTGAAGAACACGATGCCTAATCCCGGCGCTGGCCTTCCACCCTCTTGATTTCATCGATGCTGCTGATACCATCTAGCAAGCTATCCATCGCGGCTCCGAAGTCGAGGTCGGGGTTCCAGTACGCCATCTTGGTGAGGACCTTGGTCATGACCCCCCGGCAAAGTCACCGGGCTTCCCGGCCAATGTGGCCGCTCTGCTGGAGTGAAGATAAGCCAAGGCTCCAAGGACGCCCTCGAAGAACAGAGTCAGCTTGGTGTTGACGGTCCCGCTGCACTTAGGGGCGCACCTCATGTTTGGCATCCCCATGGTGGCCAACTGCGAGGTGTCCCTGCCGGCGACGTCCTCCAGACGGCTGATCCATCTATTCTCACCCGCCACATAATCCTGGTGGGAGGCGGCCTCGTTCTCCCACAACTGCTTCTCCTCCTCCAGACTCCTGGTCAAGGTCTCCTCCCGAGCCCTGCTCTCCGACAACATCTTCTCGAGATCCACCAGCTTCAGCTTGAGATCTCTGACGGAGTTTTGTGCTTCGGAGAGCTCCACAGTCCTACTGATGACCGCTCCTTGCGCCTCCACCAAGGCGCTGTTGAGCGTGCTCTTCTCGTTGGACAGCTTGAGGGCCTGCTCCTTCAGCTCGTACTACGCCACCTCCAACTCCCTTACTTTGCCAGCATGGGCCAGAGCCTGGGCATCGAGTGCCTCCTTGTGCCTCTGCTCCAGCTCGCGAGTCCGCCACGCGACAAGGGCCTCGAGCTCCTCATCCTTGCCACGGAACGCTGCGGCAAGCTTCGCCTCATGCACGGTGAGGTCCTCTTCCTGGGAATCCAGTGCAGCTTGATGCTGGTTCCGGACGGCCTCGGCCGCGGCAGCCAAGTTCGCCGCCTTTTCCTGGGCCCTCTCGATGTCTGCCATCTTCATGGTGAGCTCGACATTGCGCTTGGCCAATTCCTCCTGAAAGGCCTTCTACTCCTTGCGAGTCTGGTGGAACCAGGTATGCGTCTCAGCAATGCGCACCTTGAAATCCACCTCCGCCTGGTCCACCGTTGCCGTCCTGGACTTAACCTTGTCCAGACGGACACGGTAGAGCACCTAGAGTTTTCGGAAGTTGGCCCCCATAGCGCGGAAAAGCTGCTCTTCTGGAGAACCATCACCACCAATGCCCGGCTCACCGAAAACCTCGAGCCCGGTGGCGGCAAGCACCTCGCCGTCAAAGACTTCCCCTTCGGCGGGCGCCCGGGAACTTGACGCCCCTGGGAGATGGACGAAAAGATCATCGCCCACCTTCAGATATCTGCAGGGGCCCGAGGTTGAGGAGGAGGGAGGCTGATCATCAGCCACCTCTTCCTCGGCAGTGGCCTTGCCGGCTTCCCCGGCAGGCCCACCGTTGGCGCCCTCGGCAGAAGCCTCGCCGGTCGCCTTGGCGGCCCCCGCAGCGGTGTCCTCGGCAGCATCCTTAGCGGCCTCATCAGCGGCGACCTCGTTAGCATCCCTGGCGGCCTCCTCAGCAATGTTCCCAACAATAGTATCCACGTCCTCCATACCTATTGAAGGAGGGCCTGGGTAGTAATGGGAGCATTGAAGCCAAGAAAAAGAATAAGGGAAAAATAGAGACGGAGGACAGGCGACTCACCAGTGCCAGGCTGTGAAGCAGAAGTCCCCTCCCCGCCAGCATCCGGCGCCATTGCAGAGTCACCAGCGCCCAAGTTCCCCTCTTCCTCCATGGGTGTGGGCTCCGTGCTCGATGCCCTTGCCGGGGACGCCCCTCGCGGCGGCGTAGTCGATGGGGGTGGTGTGTTGGGGGTAGCCCTCTGCGGCTCCTCCTGCTGCCGCTCCCCTCCTGCAAACCCGACAAGGTCAAAACCATAGCATCGAACGCCTACCACATGTCGAATAAGAGGAGGGTGACGAACTTACGCTGGGGGCTGTGCCGGGGGCTGCTGTCCGGGCTGCTCAACACCACCAGTGGCGTCTTTGAAGCCCCAGCTGGGGGCTGACTGCTCGCCGAGGCATTCGCCCTCTTCACCCTATGGGCCAACGTCTCTGCATCCCTGCGAAAGAAAAAACGGATCAAGATGAGTGACTTAATTCAGAGGAATGGAAATGGCAGTAAGGAACGGAGTACTTACTCGTCATCCACCTCCTCCTCTTCCACCACTTTCCTTTTCCTCTTCGGGCTGAGAGGCCCGAGATCAAAAGTGACCTCCGCGTCAACATCCGAGTCGACATCTGCCGGAGGAGGCAAAGACGGCGGGGTTTGTGCGCGCCCAGATGAGGAAGGGGCTATTGTCTTCTTCTTCTCAACGGCCTTCATCAGCCTCTTGGCTGCCATGGCCCTCGTGTGATGCCCAGACCACTCCAGGGTCAATTGAGGCCGCGTAGCCCTGCCGGGCCGGACCGGCTCGCCGGAGCCAACCCGCCGCAGGATTCGCCCTCTTCCCCTGGTTGGCGTCGAGCCTGCCGCCACCTCCGACGACGACGACGACTCGTCGGCCGCGTCTTCAACGAGCGGAGCTCCAGTGTCGGTGCTGCTGACCTTCCCGGAGGCCGCCGCCCACCAGGTGAGCTCCTCTTCCTCCGCAGCCGTTGCGGCCTTGTCCTCCACACCCCCGACGCTGCCGGCCTCCATGGCAAGCTGTGCCTCCCTCTCCCTAGTGGCGATGTAGTCCAGCTCTGCCTGGGTGGTGTCCATGACAAGCCACCGCTCGGCGTGAGCATTGACATACACCTCGATTAGGGTGTCAAAGAATTGCTGCACATCCGCGTCCCTCGGCTCCTTCCAGCTCGGGACAGGGCCGTGCGCATTACAGTCCAGCATCATGGCGATGACCTCGGACCGACGTGAATTGTTGCACAACGGGACCACCCCCGCTGGCAGCTTGAAAAATGCCCCCTTGAGGGCCTTGCCAACCTTTGCGGCAGCCCTCGCGGCCTTGCCGGTCCGTTCGACCTCGCCATCGCGACCCACATCAAGCTGGAAAAGCCGCTGGCAAAAGTGGGCATGCGCTAGCACTGTGAAGTTGTGATCAAGGCCGAGGCAGAGTCGCATAATGTTAGCCGGATTCGTAAAGAGCCAAGCTGGCCTCCCCTTGTTGTGCAATGGGGCGATCCGGCGGCAAATGAAGTCCGCCCCGATCATCTCAAGGGTGAGTCCGGCCCGGGTGAGCCGGAGAATCCTAGTAGTGGCAACAGTGAGCCTCCCGTTGGCAGTGCCGACATCGCTCCAATCGCTGCCATGGACCGGCGGCACTCGGCGGACCTTGCAGAATTCCGGCGGGTTTTCATCCTCAATCCAGCACCACTGGCCACGCCATTCCTCCCACCTCTCCTTCACGGCACCGTCCGGGTACGCCCCCTTGGATCTTGGGATCCAGGTGACGCAACCAGAGATGGCACCTCCCAGCTGGATCCGACGGAAGAAGTAATGGCGGAAGAGCGCCGTGTGGGGCTGCACCCCGGCAAAGCCTTCGCAAAGATGCGCGAAGAAAGCCATGCACGCCACCGCATTCGGAGTAAAATCCAAGAGGCGAAAGCCGAAGGTGTGCATAATGTCGCATAAGAAATCGGAGAAAGGGGGGCATAACCTGCAAGAAAGATAATCGACGAAAAAGGGATACCGATTTGGAGCAGGATCGGCGCAAGCGGCAGGAATGACGCGCGTCGCCGGTTGTCCCGAATTCTCTCCCCCCGTCTTCGCTCCCCATAGGGGCCTGAAGGAGGCCCGAAGCTCTTGAACATCAACCGTCGAGGGGAAGAAAAAGGCGGACTTCGTCCGGTCCCCCGACAGCGCGCTCTCCGGCGGCTCCACAGTCCCAGCGCCCTTAGCCACCCCCTTGCCCTTGACGGATTTGGATGCCATGGCAACCAAGAAGTTTAGAGGGCTGAGGAAGGGGGATGGCGAAGCAACGACGGCGGGCGATGGCGGAAGCTTAGGAAGGAAGGAAGAGAGGAAACATCGGCTCTGAGATTGGAAAAGGCACGAGGAAAGAGAAGAAAGTGAGCAGCGCGCCCGCGGTTATTCCTTTCTTATGGGGGAAAACACGGGCCGCCTCCTTTCACATTAACTGTGGTGTGACGCATGCCCGCGGGAACCAACCCACGCATGCTGCCCACGTCACACGCGCCTCCCCACGACGCGCCACGCGCGGGAGTCGTGGGAAGCGCAGCGCGCGAAGAACCTTACCCCGGTAAAAACCGCCCCGCCTGCCCGCGCACCATTTTTGGGCCTAGCCCAACAACTCGTTACGCTTATGTGTGGCCCAGGCCCGGGGGCTCATGTCGGTGTACAAAAAGAGGGGTACACTTTTTGTACCCCTATAACTGTGCACGGGCAGTCTGAGCCACGGACACCACCACACGAAGCAAGGCAAGGGAGGTGAGCCAGGGTAAGACCGAAGCTCAAGGGAACTATGATGCCAAGGCCAAGACCACGAAGAGCAAAGGGGACGAAGCGGACTCCCCCGGCAAGATCCTTGCTTGGAGACAGTTCTAGCAGCCCCGGCAAGACCCTTACCGCGGCGACTCGTCTCGCGCCTACGGAGCAAATCACCCTTGAGTCCACTGCCCCCAAAGGGCAAGGATTCGGAAGACATCCCCGTGGCGACATGCAGATCTTTGTGAAGACATTCAATATCAGGTACGCACTAAGGAGACGACAACCCTTGGCGGGATCCCAGCCGAGGAAGACCACAAGGCCCCCGGCAAGCGCCTTGCCGGGGATGACAGCAGGTGCCCCGGCAAGACCCTTGTCGGGGCCCCGGCAAGGCCCTTACCGAGCACACCCGCGGGGCCACCATCAGGCCCACGCCGACTAAACCTCCACCACCGCATGCATGCAGCTGCCGACCCAACCAGCTGGGCAAGCACCTGCGTGGCGGCATGCAGATCTTCGTGAAGACCCACCACTGCGCCACCTCAGCTGCCTGCCTACCTATGTGGCATCGTAGGCGTCGCTGGCGAGGGCGCGTGTCGACACAAGAAGGAGCGGCGACGGACGAGACAGATCTCTCCCCCGTCCCCGATAAAGCAAGGACACCTAAGCAAGACGCATTAAATGCGCCTTGTCATGTAATGCGAGGGATAACCTCGCATCACTGTACCCTTTCCACCTCCTGTATGCCACTGTGGCCACCCCTTTTTCTATAAAAGGAGGCCCGAGGCGACCAGGAGAAGGATTCGGCTTTTTGGGGCTCCTCACGCCCCATAGCTAGCTCAAGAACACAGATATACAATCCACCAAAGCAGGAGTAGGGTTTTACGCATCCTCGCGGCCCGAACCTAGATAAACGAACCGTGTGCTACTTGTTAGATCCGCTCTTCTCACGACCCCGCGCCCTGCCAACCATAGTAGGGATTCTTGTGATCCCATAGGTGTCGTCCCCACCGACAAGATGATATCCAACGGCTAGTAGTGCTCAAATTTTCCATCTTTGGACCATCGGATTCGCCTCATCCAACGACCGTCTTTTAAAGTTAAAGTTACCCGCACACAATATAAATTTTTTTATAAAATACTATATATATAGGGGTATAGATATAGATATGTGATGCAAGAGCCACCCATCATCTCCAATTAGAATAGTGTTTCCATGCACGGATGCGACGTGGCCAAATGATGTCTGCCATCGGTACCTCAAATTCAAATCAGTCTGACCTTGTTCAATGTGTATACATTACAACATGCTCGTTTCCAAACCACACCGCGGAGATCTCCGTTATGTTCATGCATGCATGGGTTTCAAACATCAGGATCTCTTATTCAAATATTTGAATTCAACTTTACATTGATTGTGACCTCACCTGTTCATCAATTCTTTTACACCCACATAGTAGTCTTCTCTTTATAATTGTACCACTAACCTTCTCTCGTGCATGCATGCACACACACTACCAGTTGGCATTATCCATTGCACGCATGCAATCTTTTTCTTTAGGTCGGTCTCCCATGAAGGCACACACCAACACACATCCCCCTCTCCATCATATCGGGCATTCTTTATCTCTCACGTGTGCATGTGCAACGATCGATGTTCTTCTATGTATGTGTGTATATAGCTAGGTCTTTCATAGTTTTCCACACAAACCGATCAATCGATATATCCAGTGAGGTCTCACCCTCTTTCCCACGTCCACATCGATCAATCTATACCTCTCTATATAGGATTAACATATATAGCTAATACACCCACATTAATTATGTATCCAACGTCCCCCTCTCATCATCCATGCCTTCTGCTTCATCTCTCAGACGCGTGCACAATGGCGAAGACAGGGGGCAGTAAGGGCCCTGCCCCCTCCCCCTAACATCACTATATATCAAGGCTAATATGAATGTGATCATTAGACAATTCCTGCTAAAAATGGTTTAAGTTCATGAATTGACCCTCCTCGTAAAGGATTAGCAATGCTTGGCCCCCTAGATCATTTATTTTTCATGGCTCCGCCACTGCGTGCATCAGCGCACGTGTTCGCCCTCTCTCTCTAAATATCGATCTCGCACTTGTGCATTCCTTCATAGTCTCCTCCACTCGGCCCCTCGCACCATCTTCTAGCCCCCCACCGGATTTTGCCACATGTACAATCTAGCAGACTCCATGGTTGAAATTAAGCATAATGCACAAACCTCAAAACAACAGTGGATCTCTTTTGTTCTAGAATCTTCCGTATCATAACTGCCCAAACTTTTTTCTAGTTGAATTGCCATTATTTGTTTTTACTTTTATGCTTTACAATGCACAATTCCATGAATCATAAAATAGATTAAGGGCTTCTTTGATTCAAAGGATTCTCAAAGGAATTTTGGAGGATTCTAATCATTAGGAATTTTTCCTATCTTGGTTGTTTGATTCGTAGGATTGTAAACCATAGGAATTTTTCCATATGATTCATTTGCACTAGATTTCATAGGAAACATCCCATCCACTCAAACCTCTTTGAAAGAATTCTGCGTTTTTTCTATGCACAATCAAACACTCGTACAATCCTGTAGGATTCAAGACGATATTCCACTATAATCCCATGTTTTTCCTATTCCCGTGTTCTTAGCTTTTTTATAAAAACTAATTGATTTTGAAGGAGATGAACTATAAGAATTAAACGAAGGGCTACATCAAGCATATATGACTCAGAGCTTACATGCTATAGTGTGGTATTTATTCATAATTTGGTTGCAAAATCTGATGCGTGCAATGCACGTGTACCTTACTAGTACTTCGAGTATGTGCAAAACACGTAAATTAGAATACCAATGGCATGCTACACAGTGTCTCTATTACAGTTCATGAAGCCACGTGGCACATGTGTAGGCGTTGTCGCGATCTCCTTGTGTGGATTGATCACTGTGATGTGCTGCTGGTTCTAGAAGAATGTACTCGTCCTCCCTGAGCCATACTGGCGGTACATGCACGAAGCGAAGATGTGCACGCACGCCATGCACGCACTCATTCCTCGCACGCACATGCGGGTACACGGGCGGACGCAATTTTGTACCAAGATCCACCCCATGTGATAATTTGACGCGTGTAAAGTTGTTCACTTCATTGATGGTCAATTAATACAGCGCATGCAAATTGAGTGGACGTGAGGGCGGAAGAAAGAAATTATTACTCCACTGTGCGCATGCAAGTAGTTAAATCGTGGGTTGCTAGTAGTACTTCCATTGGTCTCCTTCATATTTTGTGCCAATTTTTGACAGTAACATAATATTTACGCATTTGAGCAGTGTAGTAGTACTTGAAATTTATGTTCCGCTAAACTCATCGGGAGCCATTTCGGGCCTCGAAACCAAAGCCATCAATTAATCTTTACCTTGTTCCCATCACATTCGAAAGCCTGCTCACAACTACTAGTAGTACGTACCAAACCTGAACGTGTTCCCACTATGCAGGCATTAGTACTAGTGCTAGTACTTAGGTTATAAAAAAGGGAACTACATAACCGAAAATTACTCTACCTTTCCTCCTCATAAGTGCTTCTTCTTCGTCCGTCGTTGCCATGGCCGGTGAGCAGAGCTCTAGGTCGAGAACTACTCGTAACAAGGGAGCGGCAACCAAGGTCGCAGAAAAAAAGAGAGGTCTCGCCGCCACGCAGAGACCTCGAAAGATCTCTCACGGGCAGGCGATGGCTCCCAGGAGCGCCCTAGCCGCGGAGGCGAACATGCCGAGCCAGCGGAGCTGGAGTCGTTATCCCTCGACGACATGCCCGATCAGCTCAATAAGCAGAAGGAGTACATCCAAGGCTTGATGGAGTTGCTAAAGGAGAGCCTCGACGACATGCCCGCTGAGCTCAATCAGCAGGGGGAGTTGACCGCCGGCTTGGTGATGCTGCTGAATAAGAGCGTTGCCTCGGAGAAGAAGGCGACTGGCGAAATCCTGCGACTTCGGGAGGACAATGCGAAGCTCTGCCACGAGATCGACCTGTTGAAGGAGAAGAACGCCGGCTGGAAGAAGGTGCATGAGAATAGTAGTTCCTCGATGAAGATGCTGCAGGCCCTCGCCATGGAACAGAAGGAAGAGTTGGCGAAGCTCCGCATCGAGCACCCGGATGCTATCAAGATACGTAATATGGTCGTGGAACAGATGATGAATGCTCGCCTCAAGAAATGCCGCGTTATGGACACAATGATAAAGATGGCGGAGGAGACGCGCAAGGAGATGGAGGTCGTGGAGGTGATGAAGAAGTAGTTACGACTCCGCGGCGAATTAGATCATTTGGGGTGATAATCTTCCTTCTTTTGCTCCTGTGTTTCATCTTTTGCTTCGGGTGTTTCGCCGCACGTGTCACGTTCTCTGCGAGGCATGAATAGAACAATGTTTTTTTGAGGGGATGAACAGAACAATGCTAACAATGAGATGACTAGCAAATTAGATCATTTTTATCGCCATATGGCACTCGGCTGCCGTGTTTCGTGCTCCTCCGTCGCAGTACTACTCTAGTGGAAAACTTGAGTATACTGCACGGTTCTTTGCTCCTCCTCGATCAGGTCTTCCGCGCATTTATACGAGCAGTCAGATGACAAGGCCCCGCCTTCCAGCAGTAATGAGCCGTCAAATCACAAAGGCCCTCGCCTCTCGTGAAACCGACCATGCTAGACTGCCCCGCCCTCTAGCCTTTTAAAAAATGTATACTTTTGTATAGCAGTAGTATCGATGGATTGCGACATGGAGCAAAACTTGAAATTAAAAAAAAGATGGTTCATATAGAGAGCGCTCGTCGCCAAATTATGCATATAGTACTATTAGAAAGGCTAGTCATAATAATGGTGTCCAGCACAACCCATCCCTCAAATAAAACTAAGAGGGTGCTTGGATACGTTTTAGTTCCATGACTAAAAGTAGTGGGACTAAAACATGCTAGCCTCACCCATGCTTGGATCCAAATACTAAAAAGGCTAAAATCAAGTTAATGAGCATTTATTATCCTCCAAACCCTCCAATCCAGAACTTACCTGTGTTAAAGGAGAGGAGTTAAATGAGTAGAGAGAGGACTAATCCACATTTTAGTATGGGTACCCCTGAATAAAAAGTTTTAGTCTCAAGACTAGTTTTAGTCCCTCTTTAGTCAGGGGTGCTTGGAACTTTAGACTCTTAAAGAGACTATTTTTAGTCAGACTGAAATAAGTCCCTTGGATCCAAGCACCCTCTAAGCATCCTGGAATTCTTTGACAAAACTAAGCACCCTGAAATTCTTTGACAACTAAACTGCTGGCTATATGATGTTGGCCATATATATTGTAGATATATAATGTGAAGAAATGAGTGATAGTACTATACCAACTAAAAGATGAAATGTAAGAAATACTAGCATGTACGTACTGAAGAGTTAATGTAACGAGAAGAAACATAACATAGTTCTGCTCGGGGCTCAGCACAACACACCCCTCAAATTAAATTAAGCACACCTGAAATTAAACTTTGCAACTATTCCGGTAGACACTGCATTAGAACCACCATGAGCAACGACACTGCCACCTTACTCGGAGTCCTTGTCCACGTCTTCGACTTCGTCCTTGTCCCTCTTCCTCTTGGGCGATACTTCTTTGCTTGAACCGCACACTTGGTTGTTGCTCTTCATCCAACCCTTGTAGATATTGAAGCAAAGGTAGCCATCCATTGCAGCGTAGTGGATGTGGTCTATATCTAGTACATTCCGCTGCCATGCATGACGATGAAACGTGTATGGAGGTTTCTCCAGTTTACCGTATGAAGGATGAACCATGGCTCCTGCCAGGGTTAGCATTGGAGGCTGACGAGCGGACACCAGCCGATTCTTCTGGAGGTCGAAGGTGTTGCCTACAATGAGGCCTGTCTGATGCAGGACTTCTTTGTCGTTACCAAAGTCTATAGTAACGAATTTGACTAGGTTGCTCTCAAGGAAGTCCTTAAAATCCTGGCACGCAACATCGGCATGGCATATGTGGTAGACCAAGCATAAGTCATGCACGCAAACCTGGATCATGGCGGGCTTCTTCCTCTCTTCGTCCTTTAGATCCTTCTCTCGTCCCAGGACTGTGGTGTACTCAACATCTAGCCCAGTGACCCACTCATCATCTGAGTCTTCGAACATGCGTCTGAAGCGAGAAAGGCATCCTTCCACCGCCGCGGAAGAACGGGTGTAGATGCCATCGAACTCATCGCCGGTGATGGTTCTAACCTTGTACTCAATGCCGATCGTGGAGATTTGGGACGCCATTGATTTGGGAGGAGGGTTAGCATTAGTGGAAATGCCGTAATGTGAATGGACGGGACGACTAGGAGTGAACCGCCGTAGTATTGAAGGACCTGCGGGGACGAGTAGGAGCGAACTGCCAGCGTGCGAACAGAAGGGTAGTGGCTTTCCATTCTCCCATGATACGGGCTTCCGAGAGCCCTTGGATCTGAGATCGAACGGTTGCATGGCGTGATTCTAGACCTATGGGTGAATATCCTATCCTAGAGGGTTATTCTGCAAATTTTCAGCAACTTAGCATGCGACCATTTGATCTCAGATCCAAGGGATGCCAGCAGCCCGTATCATGGTCGCGCCTACCACGACCGTCGCGTCGCTCGCGCGGTCGCACCCTTGGAGATTTAACACGGTGCGTTAGGCTATCTGATGTTGGCATGTCATACATAGTCATCACTTAGTCACTCATACTACAACACGGTTGGCTATAATTGTATTTTTTTACTCCTCTCTATCTCTTTCTTCGTACTCAAGTAAGAAACGGTGCTAAGCGCGTGTATTTATTGCATTTGCCAAGGAGTGACCTCTTCCAATGAAATGGTGTTGCTAAGTTTGCTTCATTTAATTAGCTATAGACTCAAAATTGTCTTTTCACCTAGGTACACGCGCTTAGCACCGTTTCTTCCTTGGGACACCAAACTAGTCTCTCTCTCTTCTTGATTAACTTGCCACATCAGACTTTATGCTTATGTGGCAAGCTTAAGCACCTGTAGGAGCAAGTAAAAGTAAGTACAATAGTGTGCTTTACATGGCATTTTTGCATATGTGGAGGAAAGAGAGGCAAGGAAAAAGTGGAGAAGTGGGCTCTCATGCAAGAGCCAGCCTCTACTACATGGTGGAGCATTGGGAGAGGAACCTGTATGGAGGTGGTCAGGAATCTGGGAGACTCACGCCGGTCGTAGCGCCGTAGTTAAAATGATAATGGCAAGTCAAATCACGGGGCCCCACCTGTCCAGCAGTAACTCGCTGTCAAATCACACAACCCTATGTTTGCAGTAGCCTACTCCCTCGTCTTCTCGCGTCTCTGTCGAACCGACTAGGCGGAACTGCCCCGCCGCCTACCGCGCAGGAAAAGCCCCGCCCTCGACTTTTAAATAGTATACATTATACTAATTTTGTATCCATGGATTGCGCCCGCGCCATGGAGCAAAGTGTCTAGAAAACGGAGGAGAGACGGTGGTCTTGCAATAGAGAAGAGGGAGAGGCGAGACAGTGGTTTTGGAATGGAGATGATGGAGAGGAGAGGAGGTGGTTTTGCAATGGAGAAGAGGGAGAGGAGCGTGCGACAACGATTTAGGATTGGACGAGAGGGCCGACACGGTCTGATTGGATCAAAATCAAAATCAATTTAGTGACATGCATTCACATTTTGCTTGTCAAATACAGTACGTGGTCAAACTTTGACCCAAAATACGCGAAACAACAACAAAATACTTCCAAGACCAGCGCCGCTCTTCCGCTCTTCTCCTCTTAAACCATCGCCGCTCCTCTCATGTTCCAATCTAAATGCAACGCTGCTCCTCTCCTCTTCCATTTCAAAACCACCGCCCCTCCTCTCCTGTTCCAGTCCAAAACCAGCGTCGCTCCTCTCCCGTTCTAATCCAAAACCAGCGCTGCTCCTCTCCTCTTCCATTCAAAAACCACCACCGACGAGTGAAGGTGTTGTGGAGAAGTAGATCGATGGAGGAGTACAACCAATACGTGAGGATCGCAGACGGCGACCCTGTGAAGCTAGCTAGGATGTTGGAGATACAGTCTTGGTTTGACAACAAGGACCAACTAGCGGAGACGACGGCATCCATGGCCAAATATCTGCAACAGAGCGAAAAGGCGGCGATACTCCCGAAGGGAGTCCCGCCGGAGTACATAGAGCTGCTCCTCTGGGCCATGGAGAAAACAGATTCACCAAATACGATCGTGAGGGAGCGGTGGTGGGAGTATCGACCCCAGATGGAGCATCCACCAGAGATTGAAGGATCGAGCATCTACAGGGTGCCGTTTGTGAGGGTGTCCTGCCAGAGCGAGCCGGTGGAGTCTTTGTCGACCGAACCCAACTGCAAGAGGAGAAAAGCAGTTGGCCCGATGATGCTTCCCCGCCATCGTCTCCCTCGCCATTCACATCGTCTCATGGGGCGGCTGTCTGCCACCGAGGAATAGGAGGGGGCTGCCCCCCAGCCCAATAGTCGGGCAGGTTGTGAATTGTCAGGAGGAGCTTAGGGTTGTCAATATTTGCAGGTTGTGAATTGTGTTTTGTGTTGTGTATTTTGAGAGTACTTTCAGATATGAATGTCTTTTGAATTTTAGATTTGCAATATTGAGCATATGAAGTATTTTATGGAATCTAGATATCTATTTTTAGCACTTAAAAAAATGTAGTTTCATAGGAGTATAAAAGTGCAGATAATATGATTCTCACAGAAGAAACAGCAAGTTTCAGTTTTAGATAAGAAACTGCAAGTTCAGTTTCAGATAAGAAAATGCAACTTTCAGTGGCAGAGCATTTATATTAACACGGCCTTTTCAAACAGGGTTAACATCATGTTGGAAGTTTTATTCATGGTCAAAAATGGAACTACCAGCCAGTTAACATCATGCTTATCAACATTCATGCATAGCACATCTTCATATGATGCACAGTCAAAATGCCCACACAATGTCGAGTGTGGGAAACACAAAGAAAACGCGGGACGAAGTTTTGGCAAGTGTTGGACGTAGATTTGGGCTGCCCCGTCTAGGCTTTCATTTTTAACATGCCAGCCCACGTCCTCGGATGGGAGGTCCATAGGCCTGTTTGTATTTTCTTAGGGTCGTCATGTATCGACCAGCCTATGGACCTCCCATCCGAGGTTTTATTTTTTGCAGCCCAATTTATGTATTTTTTGAAGAAAATGCAGAGGTCTGTTCTATTTTTATATAAGAATAGGAACGCGAGGTCCAACTTATGTTTACCTTCTAACTATATTGTATATATTTAAATTATTTTATATGTTGACTGTTTAGTTCACATAATTGGCAAATAGATGACCGCTATCGCGATCCCCTTCGCCCCCGCCACCACCTCCACCCTCGCCGCCGCCCCCGCCACTACCTCCACCCTCGCCGCCGCCATAGATCTCGCCGCCACCCCCCTCCTCCTGACTCTCGGCGTGCCTGCCCCCCTCAGCAAGTCCGCTCGCGCGCCCCATGGAGTCGCCGTCCATATCCACGGGGGAATGGCTGGAAGACAGGCAGATGTACAAGATGCATCTCCCACATGTCTACAGAGCCTTCCCGTGGATGCTCCAGCTGCTCGACTCCGTCGCGCCGACGGTGCTGCGGCAGACTCAAGGGAGGAGATGGAGGGAGCGGGCGATGCGGATCCACGACGACGCTCCCTCCTGGACCCAGTGCACGCGCGAATGGAGGGAAGCAGAGGAGGAAGCTGCGAGGGAGGAAGCCAAGGAGGGACCGAATCCGTTCTCTCACTCGCGCAGGTATGCTCGGATGTGCAAGGATCATGTGGATTGGGATGTGCAAGGATCATGTGCACCGATTGCGTTCGTTCGATGGGCGAAAGTAGAAGTGAATTCAGGAGATCCACGCCATGCTGCGAGATGGGAATGCTTGACTAGACTCCTGCCCACCAACACGCCACCGGAGCCGGAGCAGGTGGATCCCCTACCTTACCTCTCCCCCAAACCTGCAGAAGATTGAAATTAGGCTTGCAATCTTCTTCAATTGAGCTGTTGGTGGTTATTTCTGCTTCCTGAGAGACAACATCTGGCTGGAGGATGAGAAGGAACCAGGAATTCCGATGAATTTCCCCATCACAATGGGGGGGAGCGCCGGTTGGGCAGTGGTATGGCCCACCTCTGCCCCAAATGGGGGCACAATCTCAGCAGGCTCCTGTAATTGCCCAAGATCAATCTGTTGGTGGTTCTGACTCTCAGATCAGTGGGAAATCTCAAGGCAAGAATCATCAAAAGAAGAGACAGGACATCCAGAAAACTGCTCCTGCCCCTACTTCAGGCCTTATGGCATACTCTGAGGTGATCTGCTACAACTGTGGGGAACCAGGGCATCGTTTGGATAAATGTGTCAAGCCCAAGAGTTGTTTAATCTGCAAAATGGTTACCCATAAAGTTGAGAATTACCCTGTCAGAAGGAAAACCCATAGTTCTGCTAGATATGTTGGAAGTGCTGCTCCAGGATTATGTCCACCATTGACAGATTTTTCTGTGACACAGAATTAGATAGTTTTTCCCCTTTCTAGTTGTAGAGCTCTGCCCAGATGTGGTAGTGACCACACTCCTTTGCTCTGGGACTCTGGTCTTAACCAAACTCCAAAGAGAAATATTTTTAAATTTGAAAAGTGGTGGTTGCTTAGAGAAGATTTTACTAAGCTAGTCAGGAAAATCTGGAATGAGCCTACTGGGAGCAGCTGCCCCCTAGAAAATTGGCAGATCAAAATCAGGAGATTTAGAAGAACTACCAAAGGGTGGAACTCCAATGAGGAAGCTAATATTAGAAGATACAAAAGGCTTCTCCTCCTTGAGTTTGATTCTCTTGATATTAAGGAAGAAACCACTGACCTCTCTGAGGCTGAGACTAATAGATTAAACTTTGTCCACGGAGAGCTCAACAAAATTTGGCTTCAAGAAGAAATCAAAGCCAAACAAAGGTCTAGAGATAGGAACATTAAGGAGGGTGATAGAAATACTGCTTACTTTCATGCAGTAGCTAACCAGAGGAGGAAAACCCTCATTCACTCCCATGATGGCCCTAATGGCCCTGTTACTGAGGTAGATGAGATGCTGAAAGTGGCTAGTGACTTCTACAAAGACCTGTTTAAGAAAGAAAACCATTCTGGGTTCTCTCTACAAAACATTTTTCTCTGCTTCTGAAAAAGTCTCTCCTGCTGAAAATGAGCTGCTAGAAGCCCCTTTTCCAGAGACAGAGGTGAAGGAAGCCATTTGTAGCTCTTATCCTGATGGGGCTCCTAGTCCTGATGGGATTCCCTTCTTGTTTTACTAGCGTTTTTGGGACTTGGTGAAAAATGATCTCTTAGATCTTTTCCAAGCCTTTCATAGAGGAGAGTTGGATCCAGCAACTTACTCATGGGGGGTCTGTTGGGGTCAAGTTAAATAACTGTGAAAGTGATTTTTTTTCCTTGCTGGTAAAGGCCTTAGGCAAGGTGACCCCATCTCCACGCTTTTGTTTAATTTAGTAGTGGACGTTCTTACTAAAATGCTGAGCAAAGCTGCTGATCATAGTCTGATTGCAGGGCTCTGTCCTGAGGTCTGCCCTGGTGGCATCATCTGCCTTCAATATGCAGATGATACCATCCTTTTCTTAGACAATGACTCCACACATGCTAGCAATCTGAATACTGTTCTAACCTGGTTTGACCAAGTCTCAGACATGAGAATCAACTACTCTAAAAGTCAACTCATCCCTATCAACATGGATGATCAGGAGTTAGCTGACTTCCTCTCTATTCTAGTCTGTAATAAAGGTAACTTCCCCATTAAGTACCTAGGTATCCCTCTCCACTATGATAAACTGAGGAGAGAGGATATCCAACCCCTTCAGGATAAAATCATTAAAAGGATTGCTGGGTGGAGGGGCAAACTTCTCTCTTATAGAGGTAGATTGATCCTCATACAAGCTTGTTTGGCTAGCATTCCAATGTATCTCCTCTCCTTCTTCAAGTTCCCTAAATGGGCAGTGAACCTCATCAATTCTCAGATGTCTCATTGCTTTTGGAATGATTTTGAGGGAAATAGGAAGCTACACCTTGCTAATTGGGCCCTAGTCTCTATGAAAAAAGATTTTGGAGGCCTAGGCATACCTAACCTCCAAGAAATTAACATCTGTCTTCTAGGGTGTTGGATTAAAAGATTCTATGAGGAAGACCTAAAACCCTGGAAGCTTCTTATTGCCCATAAATACCTAGGAAATAAACCTAATATTTTGTCCCTTCCTCCAACCCTAAGACCTCTAGATTCTTGAAAGGATTAAAATCTATTATGCATGCTGTGAAATTTGGCTATAGATGGAACATAGGGGATGGGAGCAGAACCAGGTTCTGGGAAGATACTTGGTTTGGCACATCCCCCCGAGCAGTCCAATTTTGGCCTATTTACTCTGTCCGCAATGAGCTTAACAAAAGTGTCAATGAAGTTTGGGACGGTCAATGCCTAAAACTTTCTTTTAGAAGGAACTTCAGTGATAGTCTCGTGGAACAATGGTTCCAGTTGGAGGAAATTGCCAAAAGCATTACCTTTACTGCCGAGCCGAATGCCCTGATTTGGCAGCTGGACAATAAGGGGAAGTATTCCTCCAGCTCCCTCTATCATGTTATCAACTTTTGAGGGGTTCAACCCATGTTTATCCCTGCTGTCTAGAAATTGAGAGTTCCCCCTAAAATTCATGTATTTCTCTGGCTTCTCTCCAAAAACAAATTGATGACTAGGGATAACCTTAGGAAGAGACACATCATCAAACCCCTTGATTGTGTTTACTGCTTGGAACAAGAGTCTTGTTCTCACCTATTTTTTGAATGTATAGTTGCTAAACATCTCCGGGCCCACATTGAGGAATATTTCTCTAGTCAGATTGGCTCAACCTTCGAATCTGTCGCCAGATTCTGGATTGCTACCAAAAATTGCTCAGTTTTAAACACTGTTAGCTCAGCAGTCATTTGGTGCCTCTGGAAATATAGAAATGCTATGATTTTCAGTAACACCTCCTAGATTTCCATTCCGCGGGTCTTGAGGTTGATCAGGAACATGGTGAGGAACTGGGCGATTCTCTCCTCCGGATCGGACAAGGACAAGTTGATGAGCTTTGTGGAAACCCTAACAAGATCCCTCCAGAAACCATTGGCGATCACTTGTGGCTGAACAAGGCTCGACCTGCTTTGGGGCTGGACCCGTGGGCTCGTCTCAAGATCTCTGATGAAGATGATGGGCACCTGGCGCCGAAAAAGAGGGACATCCACCATGCTACGCCTTCCAGCCCGGTGTCTCCGCTTGCTTACCGGTCGCCGCAGGCTGACACGGCCCCTCGACTGAAGACCATGAAGGCTTCGTTGGACCCTCCTTGTGTCATTTGAGTGCTATATCCGCTTTGCCTTTGGCACCGCTTAGGTGTTTTGTGTTATTCAGAGAACTTGTTCATACACCCCCTAGTTTGTAGCTTTTCTACCTTTGCTTTCGAACTGCTCTTTGAGCTGCTGTATCAGAATATGTTGTGGTTTCGTTCTCAGCAATGGAACCGGGGAGATGCTCCCTGTTTTTCTATTAGCTTGGTAAGACTGTAAATTTAAGGACGAATGTAATAATATCACTTAATATTTAAATATATTTATAACAAAATGCTCAGCCCCTTTTTATTTTTTGATAACATTGCTGGCCCAACCCAACATTATAATTAGAATCAGCCCAGCAAAATCGTGTATTTCGAGAAAGTGCAAATGGGCTGTAATATATAGGAAATAAAATAAACGGGCCGCATGGACGCTACATTATTTGTTCACCCAGCCTAGCTAATGGCTGTAATTCAAAAAAACAATCAAATTGACTGTAAATTCTACCGCGCAAAAAAAGACTATAAATTTTGAACAAATGGGTTGAATACGTGCCAAATTTTTGGAGGCTGAAATGTGGGCCAATAGGTCGAAGCCAATGCAAGTCGTTGTCAATTTAGTCAAAAAATGATTCTGACATGTTAGCCATTGGATTTACATCCAACTACCGGCATCCATCTTCAATCTCTCGTCCTCTTCCTCCAGCGCCGCCGGGACCACCTCCCGCCTCCTGCTGCTAGCAGCTCTACTTAGCACACTTCGCTATGAAGCGCTACTCCACCATTGGACAGGCCATCCCTCCACCCCTCCACACCTCATGTTCTTCTCCACCGACTGCTGAACCACACTGCACTAGAACCAGTTAACCCTCGTACACCTCTCTGTCTACGACTCTACTCCCGCGTCTTCCCAGCTGTCCGGGGCCTCGCTGTCGTCCACCACCTTGGATGCGCTCGGCGCGGCGTGGTCAACGTGGTCAACGAACGACACCATCGGAAGTAGACTGTGCGTGGAGAGGCTGACATCTTGGTCCACGGTCGCACACAAGGAAATGCCTCCTTATTACGCGCAAAATAATGATTCCTCCACCTGACATCTGGGACCCACCGGAAGGGGCTCTGTATTTCGCGAAATAAAGTGCCCCCCGCTGACATGTCGGACCCACCAGCTATCTTCGCACGCAAGGAAGTGCCTCCTTATTACACAAAAAAAAATGAATATTCCCCCTGCCAGCTGGAACCCAGCATAGTGGGAGGCTGACTTGTGGGCCTACCAAGTTGACGGGGACGGAGGGCTTTGTCAACTTAGTCAATATGAACGATTCTAGCTCCTGTTACCGTACGATATTCATCCAATGGCCGTAGTGCTTCTGCAACCTCTGGTCTTCTTGCTCCAGCCGCCCAAACCAGCGCCGGTTGTGCCGCGTGCTCCTGCCTCCCGTGGCCGGCTGTGATGCCACGGAGGCCTCACCGCCCCCTACTACTCCCACCGCTGGCCAGGCCATCCCTCTAGTCACCCACACCCCCTGTTATTCTGCGGCGACAGCAGCCTCACACCGTAGCCGAACTAGTGAACCCTCGTACTCCTCTTCGCGTGGGCATCCACTGTTGCGTCTTCCCCAGCTCCGAGTCGTCCCCATCCTAGTCCTCACCGTCGTCCACCGCCCTGGTGCTCTCGGCGCGACGTGGTCAACGTGGTCAAGGACCGACTTCCATCGGAAGAGTACTGTACGTGGAGAGGCTGACAGCTGCGTCCACGGCAGCCGCAAGGAAGTGCCTCCTTATTACGTGGAAAATAATTATTCCTCCACCTGATAGCGGGGACCCACTGGACGGGCCACCAGTATTTTGCAAAAAAATCGTTTCCCCCTGACTGTTGGGATCCACCGGACGGGCCACCGTATTTCCCGAAAAAAATGTTCCCCCCGCTGTCAGCTCGGACCCACCGAAAGTGCCTCCTTATTACGCATAAAAAAATGAATACTCCCCCGGCTAGCTGGGACCCACCTTGCTGGGAGACTGACTTGTGGGCTTACTAAGTTGACGGGGATGAAGGGCTTTGTCAACTTAGTCAATATGAACGATTCTAGCTCTAGTGACCGTATGATGTCCATCCAACGGCCGTAGTGCTTCTTCAACCTCTGATCTTCTTGCTCCAGTCGCCCAAAGCAGCACCGATCGTGCCGCATGCTCCTGCCTCCCGTGGCCGGCTGTGCTGCCGCAGAGGCCTCACCGCCCCCTCTATTCCCACCGCTGGCCAGGCCCTGCGGTGACGGTAGCCTCACACCGCAGCCGAACCAGTGAACCCTCGTAGTCCTCTCCGCGCTGGCTTCCACTGCCGCATCATCCCCTTCCTAGGCCTCGCCATCGTCCGCCGCCATGGTGCTCTCCGTGCGGCATGGTCAACGTGGTCAAGGAATGACTTCCATCGGAAGAGTACTGTACATGGAGAGGCTGACAGCTGGGTCCACGGCCACAGCCCAGTTTTTTTGTGATTTGCCAAGTAAGTCGCTTTGTCAGGCCTGTTGGGCTGCAAATCTTTCAAGACGAGGAGAGCTTTCATTCGGTTGGCCGAGAAAATGGCCCATCAGTAGTGAGCAATGGGTTGTACATTTTTAAAACACATCAAACCGGCAATTAGTTTCAAATATATTTTTTTTCATTTCAAGATTTTAAATTACATTAATTTTTATGCGTGGAAAATTTGTTTGATTTTATATTGATATACATTTATTTTTAAAATCTGTTTGAATGTGAGTCAAAATTTTCGGATTAAAAACAGTTCGGACCGCACCGAAATATGCAAAATTTTGTATAATTTTTTAACCGTTGCCACAATATGGGTTGTAATGCTAACAAAAAGAATATGGACTCCAAAAAAAACCTTAAGAATTAGCAAATGGGCTGTAAATTGTTAGAAATAATGGCAGATGGGCTGTATGCTGTTTTCCACATATTTGAGGCTTTCCTAAAAAAAGGTTGACGCACAAGCACTGACTTTTGGATGTCCATCCAACGGCCGTCGTGCTTCTTCAATCTCTGCTCTTCCTGCTCCAGCCGCTCAAACAAGCGCCGGTGGGACTGCCTGCTCCCTCCTCCTCGCGGTCGGCTGTGTTGCCGCGCAGGCCTCACCGCCCGACTGTACTCCCATCGCTGGCCTAGCCATCCCTCTACTCACCCACACCTGCTGTTATTCTCCGGTGACGGCAGACGAACCAGTAAACCCTCGTACAGTCGTACTCCCCTCCGCATGGGAAACAACTATCGAGTTTTCCGTGCCTCCGCATCGTCCCCTTCCTAGGCCTCGCCGTCGTCCACCACCCTGGTGCTCTCGGTGCGGCGTGGTCAACGTGGTCAAGAAACGACTTCCATCAGACGTGGACTGTACGTGGAGAGGCTGACAGCTGGGTCCACGGCCGCAGCAAGGAAGTGCCTCCTTATTATGCGGAAAATAATGATTCCTCCACCTAACAGCTAGGACCCACCGGATGGGCCACTGTATTTCACAAAAAAACGTTTCCCCCCTGACTGTTGGGACCCACCAGCTACATCTTCGCACGCAAGGAAGTGCGTCCGGGCAAAAAAATGATTCGCCCCCTGACTGTTGGGACCCACCAGCTACATCTTCGCAGGCAAGGAAGTGCCTGACAGTCGGGACCCACCTGGTCGAAGCGTATGTAGCGTTGTCATTCTGGTCGTGAATGTGTACGTACATACTAGTCGATGTGGAGGCGCGCATGTGTCGTAGTAGAGGCGCGCACGTGTCGTAGTAGAGGCGCGCACGTAGCATTTACACGTACGTACATTGGCCAGGGTGCAAGAAAGAAAATACGGCCACATATGTGTACATACGGGCGGGGTCTCGAATGCCTACTCGCGCATACGTACGGCCAGGGCTCATGTACATGGCTGGGTCGGAACGGAGAAACAGCATCATCGTCGTGTTCATGGGGGAGGCAACGGAATGCGTCGTGTTCATGGGGAGGCAACAGAATGCGTTGTGTTCATCGGGAGGGCTTGGACGGAACAGGCGATGGAAACGAGGCCTGGCGTACCGCAGAACGGAGGAAATGGCCTTGTGTTCGACCGGCCACATTCGAAACGGGATCCTGTTCATCGGGAGGGGTCTGGCATACCGCAAAACGGAGGAAACGGACCTCCTACAGTCGAAACGGGGGTCCTGTTGATCGGGAGGGGTGTGGCGTACCGCAAAACGGAGGAAATGAACTTGTGTTGGAGCGCTACGGTCGAAACGGGGGTCCTGTTCATCGGGAGGGGTGTGGCGTACGACAAAACGGGACTCCACGGGATATTGTTCATCTCCACCATCGACCCCCTCCAGCCTCCACGAGCTACTGTTCATCCACCGTCGACCTCCCCCAGCCTCCACCTGCGACTGTTCATCCACGGGCTCCTGTTCATCCAGCCTCCACCGCGCGCTACTCCACCGGCTACTGTTCAACCACCCCTCCACCGTCTACTGTTCATCCAGCCCTCCACACCACGGGGTCCTGTTCAACCACCCCTCCACGGGCACCCCTCCACCGTCTACTGTTCATCCAGCCCTCCAGACCACGGGGTCCTGTTCAACCACCCCTCCACCATCTACTGTTCATCCAGCCCTCCACACCACGGGGTCCTGTTCATCCACCCCTCCACGAGCACCCCTCCACCGTCTATTGTTCATCCAGCCCTCCACCACATCACGGGGTCCTGTTCATCCAGAGGCAATGCCACCGCTCACTGTTCATCCAAACCCCCCCCCCTGCAACGCTCACTGTTCATCCCATTGATCGGCTTCAGTTAGCAGCAGTAGCGAAGGAATCGCTCGATCGGGTTCAGTTAACAGCCATCGATCGATCGCTCGGCTTCAGTAACGCATAGCCTGCAGTGCAATCGGTTGGGTTCAGTTAGAGCCCAACGCCTCGCTCGGGTTCAGTTAGAGCCAACGCCTCGCACACACGCGCGTACGTGTACGAGAGAAACGCACATCGCTTGGCCCCCGACCTCCCACCGTAACCGGGAACTCCCCGAAATTTTCCTCCCCCTCTCTTCTACCACGGTTTTTTCGTCATGGACGGCCCAACGAATGTCATGCAGCTGCATCTCCGGCCCGCCCAGGACGAAAAGCCCATTTTCTATCATGATTTTTGTCATAGAAGTAGAAGCCCACCACATCTATGATGATACCGGGTTTTGTCACAATTATCGTCATAGAAGTGTCATATGTATGATAGAAAAAAAATTCTTTCCACCCAAAATGTCACGGATGTGTCTTTTTTTGGTAGTGCAAGGGTGTGGGGCCCCTGGTCTTCATCTTTGGTGAGGAGTTTTTATTATTTATTGTAAGATATTCCGTGGAGTTTCAGGTCATTCCGAGAACTTTTGTTTTCTGCACATAAAACAACATCATGGCAATTCTGCTGAAAACAACGTCAGTCCGGGTTAGTTCCATTCAAATCATACAAGTTAGAGTCCAAAACAAGGGCAAAAGTGTTTGGAAAAGTAGATACGATGGACATGTATCGCGGCCAACGGCGACGAGAAAGTCATGGCGAACTGGTTTCCCATGGCTCTCAAGGATGGAACTCGCTCGTGGCTCCTAAACCTGCCCCCAGGCTCGATCTCCTCCTGGGGTGAGATGTGCGACCGTTTCGTCGCCAACTTCCAGGGCACTCGCACCACCCTCCGGCCGCGGGTGACCTATGCGGCATCAAGCAACAGCCGGGAGATACCCTGCAGAAGTACATCCAGTGCTTCAACAACGTGCATCTCAAGATCTCGAAGGTGACGAATGAGGCCATCATCTCAGCGTTTTCCGATGGCGTCTGTGACATCAAGATGATGGAGGAGCTCGTCATCCATGAAGAGCTATGCATGACTCTGGAGCTGTCCAACATAGCAACCAAGTGTGCAAGAGCTGATGAGGGGTGTCTCTCCCTCCTCGAGCTCCTTGTTGCAGACCCAGAGGAGAAGAAGGCCAAGGTCAAGGACGTGAAGCGCAAGGGAGTGGACGTACTCGTGGCAGAGCCAGACACAAAGTGCGGCCGGGAGCTCCCCAAGTCGTCCAACGGCAGCCGTACACTCTGTGCCTTCCACAACGTGCGCAGGAACAACACCAGCGATTGTCAAGAGCTCAGGGCCATTCGAGATGGACGCTTCGGTCGACGCCCCGAGGGCAACGACCGGGGCTACGACCAAGGAGGAGGACGAGGCGGAGGACGCTGGGACGACCACGGCCCCCGCCAGGAGTGGCGCGACCAGCCTCGCGAGGACCGTTGGTGCAACCAGCCTCATGAGGGCGCTTGGAGGGACCAGCCTCGCGAGGACCGTCCTCAGGGCAATCCTGGTCTCCCTCCACTTCCGCCACCACCAAGGAGTAACGACGACCACCAACAGGACGAAGGGGCTGGGGGCCTCTAGGAGCCGCGCGCCATCACTTGCATCTTGGGTGGTGCTCAGGCCCCGGCTTCCCAGCGCATCTTCAAGCAGTTCTCTTGCGAGGTGAGTGCAGCCCTCCCCAGTCTCGAGGCCACGCGCCCGCTCACATGGTCCAAGTACGCAATCACTTTCAGCTCGGTAGACCGGCTCAAATGTGCGGCGACCGCCGGTGTCCTCCCCATGCTCTATTCACCCGTCATCAGCAATGTCCAAGTCATCAAGACCCTCATCGATGGCGGCACAGGGCTCAGTGTCATGTCCGTCGAGATGTTCGATAGCCTTCAAGTGCCATACGATCAGCTTCAGCCCACCAAGCCTTCCTTAGGAGTAACTGACGGCTCCACCACCCCGATAGGGAAAGTTCGTCTCCCTGTCACCTTCGGTCAGCATGACAACTACCACACCGAGCTCGTTGACTACGACGTCCCCCACACCCGTCTGCCGTACAATGCCATCCTCGGGTACCCAACGTTAGCCAAATTCATGGCAGTGACCCACCATGGCTACAATGTCCTCAAGATGCTGGGAAGCAGCGTAATCATCACAGTCCATTGCAAAGAAAGAGATGCGGTGTGCTCCCTCGAGCGTACCTTCCAAGCTGCATCAATCGAAAACCCCGACAGCGCGGGGTGCAGTACCCTCCTGAGGCTAACCCCAAGAAGAATAAGCTACTCCGCACAGGGACTCAGGGGAGCAGCTCCTCTAGAGGTGCCACCTCAGGATCAGCACCCACACCTGGGGCGCCTCCCTTCCTCGCATTGGAAGGTGTGCCCGATGCCCTCCTCGGGCAGGGCTCGGGGGCTCTCTTCTGGATGGCCTTCGACCTGGCCAACATCACGAGGGAGGCGCTCGGGCACCACATGGAGTCGTGCTTCGCGGCATGTTTCCCTCAAGAGGTCACCGGGCAAGGAGCGCCCGGCGCTCAGGAGTTCATCGTCAAGGCTACTCAGGAGCTTCAGGAAGCAAGGGCAATACGCGGCGACCGCCGCCCACGTGGTGCAGCTCCCCACCCGGGTGAGGGTGGTGAGATGCGCATCTCCATCGACATCCTAGGGCTCAACAGGGTCGCCTCTTAGGAGCGCTTCTGGCCTTCGCGTGCTGGCCGGTGTGAGGGTCCACCTCATAGATATGTGTGCATGCCGTTCGTCCTGTCGAGCGTGGCAGCCTGTCAGGACCCCGATTCTAAGTCACACCGATCTAGCATGTAACACCTCATATCACTTTGCGGCCTCACACACGGTATTCCCACAGGTGTTGCCTTACCATGGCCCGGGACTGTTTGCGCCTTTTGGCTCACGTATATGA
Source organism: Triticum dicoccoides (assembly GCF_002162155.2). Taxonomy (NCBI): domain Eukaryota; kingdom Viridiplantae; phylum Streptophyta; class Magnoliopsida; order Poales; family Poaceae; genus Triticum; species Triticum dicoccoides. Next base: position 196,519,254 of record NC_041380.1, read on the forward strand.
TATTGTTGCTAGCATCCATATGACAGAGAACCCGGGCCGACATGACTAGTCGTGAACCCAAAGTGGCACTAACTTACGGGGATAGGCATACATGAAACAACATCGAGCATGTCGGTCAGCAGCGTGTGAATCCAGGCTGTAGAAATTGGGCTAACAGGACTCCGGGAACCCGGGCTGTAGCAGGCTAGGCAGGACTCTGGATGTCACCGCGTGACATTTCCCTGAAGGGACAGACATAGGAACGAAGTGAATCACATGCCGGCCAGTCTAAGTGTTCCAGAGCAGTAGTGCTGGGCTAGCAAGACTCCGGTAAACCGGGCTGTAGCGGACTACCATGGCTCGGTGGAAGCACTAGACTACATTTCCCCATAAGAGAGGCTACCAAGGATAGACAACCAGGTTGTCGGATCCCACACATAGCAACACACGTTACACGCATGCATAACATGCAAGTATGTGCTGTACAACATGGCATAACAACATAACGCAAACTCATATAGATAAAGGCCCAGAAGAGCCACATAGCATTAAATACAAACAAGGGTCACAAGACCCATCACTCAGAGCATACAAGCAACGAAAGCATTACATGTCTGAGTATAGACAACTACAAAAGAAAAGGGCTGAGGAGCCTGACTATCTACAACATCCGATCAAGATCGTAGCTGAGGTACAAGCTACTTGTCGAAGTCCACGTAATCTGGTAAGACCGAAGTCTCCGCTGCAAAAACATAAATAAAGCAACACGAGTACAAAGGTACTCAGCAAGACTTACGTCAGATCCTATCATACCTACATTTGTATCAAGAAGGTAATGCGGAGTTTAGTTGCAGCAAGCAAGCTTTGACTCAGTGGCTATCCTGTACTATGACTGTTGGTGACTCTTTGATATGGCGCAGACGAGTCCACTAATCACCACATCAATACTCTACTATGGATTCATTCCCGTCTCCCTACAAGAAGGCCATCCATAGCACTCACACTTGTCTTGAGCATTTTAGAGTATCCACTTCAAGTTGTCTATGTACCATGTAAGCATCCAAGAAGTCCATAACCGAGGACACGGCTATTCGAATAGATCATGATAACCCTGCAGGGGTGTACTTCTTCACACACGCTCTCGCAACTTACCGCCATGTACACGTCATGTATCTCGGCAACCTTCAAGCGGAAGCCTGGCGAGGGAGTCGGCCACGACCTAACTAACCACACAAGACTCTAGTCTAGGTTTATCGCCTATTCGGGTTCCATCCGCAAGGAGATCCGGCCGGGGTGTCGCTCACGGCCCCAAACGATGTGTGCAGGGTTCCCAAGCCCACCTCACTGGATGGATCTACGCTTGGTACACCGTGCCACTTGTGCCTAGTCTGTCCCAAGCCCACCTGGCCAGGTGCCACTTGGTAGACTACTAACACTACCTACAAACACCAGAAACTATTTGCGACTCCTCGACAGAGATCAAGTTGGTTAAGAAGTCGAGAGAGCTTGGAGCGCCTGGATCCCAATGTGTGGTAGTAGCTAGTCATTGGACAACATACACAGAACTCAGTGCTTAAGGACGGTTCCTGTGAGACAACCCACCATGTACTCCTACATGGCCTCTCACCGCTACCTTTACCAAATTGTGTTCACCCACTTAACTCTCAGCACCAGAACATAACATAACACTCCAATTCATTCCCAGTGAATCAGACCTGACACAACTCTAAGCAATAGCAGGCATGGCATGGTAGGAACACAACATGGCTCAATCAACTCCTACACATGCTAGTGGGTTTCTACTATTTAATATGGCAATGACAGGTCATGCAGAGGAATGGGTTCAACTACCGCAACATGAAGTAGCAGTTGATTCGCTATTGTCCTAATACAGTAAAAGAGAGTAGAAGCGAGAGAGTGGGATCATATCGGAATGAACAAGGGGGTTTTCTTGCCTGGTAGATCAACAAGGAAGGCACTGCTCCTCAGACAGGTACTCTGGAACGGTCTCCGGAGCAGGACCTATCGAGAAGGAACGGTGTCGGTAATCAATACACAACAATATGCAACAATATGATGCATGATCATGGCATGAATATGTGATGCTGATTGAGCTAATGCAACTAGCTTTTATTTGGATGAAATCCATTTGAACCAAAGATTCAAATGCATCTCCAAAATAAGCTCTTTATATAAGCCATTTTAGTGTTTCACTTATACAGTAGGTATAAGTTGGTTTGACATGCATGAAACTGGTACAGATGGATAGATTGAATTTTTGTGATAATCTTTCATATATAAATTAGTTCAATCTGAGCTACGGTTGAATTTATATGAATTTTTGAAGTTTATAGCATTTTCTGGAATTTCCTGATTTAATTTAAAACCAGAAAAGAAATAATTGCGTCAGCACTGCATCATGCTTGCGTTAGCAAGTCAACGGTGGTGACTGGTCAAACCTGATGTGTGGGGTCCACATGTCAGTGACACGGGTTAAACAGGGGGTTAGATTGTCCTAATTATTGGATTTGTGGCGCTGGGACCCACTGGTTAGTGTCATGGGGTTAAATAAGCGGTGATTAGCACTAAGCTAATCACCTGACAGGTCGGACCCACATGGCAGGGCTCAGGCGACAGGGCTCGCCGCTGGCGACCTCTGGACGCGGCGGAGTCCGCGCCACAGGCCACGGGGACGGCGTCTGAGAGCACCGGGGCGTAGCCCGGGCTCTCGCGCATCTGGTGGGCAGGTAGGAGGAGCTGGGGGAGCCGGAGCTCGCCGGAGCAGAGCTCGCGGCAGTGGCCGGTGTTCGGGCGCGAGCGGGGATGCGGCTGCGGTGTGCGAGGGCGAGAACAGAGAGGGGGAGGAGGAGCAGCAGCTCACAGCGGTTGCAGCAGGCTTTGAAGCGGGCTCGGGGAAGGCCGGACGGTGACGTGCGGGCAGTGGGGATCCACAGCGGCCGGTGGTGAAGAAGACGACGGTGGCGACGATGGAGGCCGTCCGGAGGTGCGTGGCTCGACGAGGAGGTAGTCGGCGACGTGGCGGAGGTTCTGAGCACGGGGAGAGGGCGAGGGGGAGGCGGTGGCTACGGCAACGGTGGCCGGTGGCAACGGCAGCGCTCGGCCATGAGCGAGAAAGCGAGGGAGAGGAGAGGAGAGGACTGGGAAGAGTGAGAGGGTCCAGGGGGCGCGGGGCGTCGTCCAGACGCATCGGCGGAGGGACTGGCATGCAGGTAGGGAGGAGGTGGCACAGCGCGGCGGTGCGCACGCGTCGGGCACGCGCCCATCCTCCTGGCGGGAGGAAGACGACAGGGGAGGGGGCAGGTGGGCTGGGCTGGCCAACTGGGCCGGCCAGGCCTCACAGTGCTGGGCCAGCACGGGAGCTGACCGTAGGTAAGTTTTTCCATTTCCTTTTTATTTTTTTATTTTTCTGACATTAGGTAAGTTTTTCCATTTCCTTTTTATTTTTTTATTTTTCTGACATTTGTTTTTTATTTAGTAAAATGCTAAAAATTTATTTTCTTCTGAAAATTATTGTAGGAACTAATTGGATTATTCCAAAGCCCCACAGTAAAAATCAGAATTATTGGACATATATAATATATATAACATATATATATCCAATGCAAATAATTATTGCATTAATTCCAAATGGCCAAAATAAATATTTATGAGTTCCTAAAAAATATTGGTTTGAATTTTACCTCTGACCAATATTTTCAAAGAGCAACATGAACATTTTCTTGGACCTTTTTGGAGCAACTTTTATCTGGGTTATTTCCAGAAATGATTTCTGAGGGTTTCACAAATCCCCATTTCAAATTTAAATGGAATTTAAACATGATGCACACATGACTAGCTAGTCTAGGTCATACTAGAACTAGGGATGTGACACAGCCGCCTTCCAGCGCAATCTACGGAGAATCATGGCGACCCAGGAAGCCAAGCAGCACGTGGTCCTAGTGGAGATGGAGATGGTCCTCGGGAGGCCACCTGAGCCCCTGAGCCTCCCAAGGCTCAGGGTCTCGATGGCTCGTGAGGAGAGGCTTCTTCAGCGTGCAGCTTCAGCTACCCCAACGCTCCTTCGACAAGAGAACTAGGTGACATTTTCCAAGTTCATTCAGTTGGGAGCGCCCCTCGGGCTGCATTATTCCCAACTCGCATGGGCCTGTTCCTGCCGCATGTATCCTCTTGCATCTTTAGTTTACCCTGCTGGGGGCGCCCCTCGGGCTGCATCTTCCCCAGTCCGCTCGGGTCCGACCCAGTGGCATGTATCGTTCTTGCATTTACCTAAGCTAGTTTTCTCTCCATGCATGAGTTACTTATGGTCACTACCTTCTTGATTGTCGCCCATCTCGGGAGCCACGCGCCGATCGTCTTTCTTCAGGATCCTTCTCATAAGAATGCTAGGCACGGAGTCTGTGCTCAGGTCCATCCCTGCGGTGTCGATAAATCCAACGGCTAAGCTCTGTCTAGCGGGTCGGTCCCATTCCCGTCACCTCCTGGGGTCGTTGGTGCTTGGCCTTCTCGCGCGATAGCCTCAGAAGTTTTGTTCGGCGTAGGTTGTCTAACCATCTTGCAAGACTACCGTAGTCAACAAGAACCAAGACCAGGTGCAACTCGCCTTGAGGTAGGGCCTCGTGAGTCCCTCGCTGGCTCACGAGTGCCCTGACACACCTTGTCTAGCCCTACCGTGCAAGCCACGTGTCAGGGCGGGGCTGTGCATGCCCCAGGGGCTCCACTCAGAGGGAGCCCTCACCCACGCACCAGTGGAAGCACCATGCTCTGCGCTGGCAGTCAACACTGCCGAGGAGAGGCTATGCCCGTGCAAGTGCGGAAGCGCTATGCTCCGCGCTGGTGATAAACAACTGAGGGCAGCCTCGCGGCCGCATGAACCTCGGGGAACCTCCGAGCTCAGTGTCTGGCCTCATTGCAACACCTCCCCTCGAGAGAGTCATGCGACGGGGGCTAGTCACGGGGGCTGCGCTCAGGTCACGCCCAAGCATACGCCACCCTGCCAGGTCCCTCGGACCTGGTCGTCGCGCGCCCTCCCAAGAGAAGCCAAGGTATGAAGGTCATTTGAACGTCAAGGGGGGCTCCTAGGCATCGCGACTTAGGAGCCTAACTGGCCACCTAGCCCCTCACTCCTTGGTCCATCCTGGTGATCTGGACGGTCCAATGGTGGCTGAGGTATGTGCGTGGTCGGGCCCTCCAATGTAGAACACTAGGCCTACTCCCGCTTCTCCTTTCTATAGGTCGTTTGCGCGTCAAGGGGGACTCCTGAGCATCGCGGCTTAGGAGCCTAACTGGCCACATAGCCCCTCACTCCTTGGTCCGTCCTGGTGAACCGGACGGTCCAATGACTGCTGAGGTATGCGCGGGGTCGGGCCCTACTGACGTAGAATGCTAGAATTGCTCCCGCGTCTCCTTTCTATAAGCTGGTTACGCGTCAAGGGGGACTCCTGAGCATCGTGACTCAGGAGCCTAACTGGCCACATAGCCCCTCACCCCTTGGTCTCATCCTGGTGATCCGGACGACCCGACAGCGGCTAAGGTATGCACGGGGTCGGGCCATACCGACGTAGAACGTAAAGCAAATGGGAAGGAAATTGCAAAATCTCAAGCAAATATTACAATACATATTGTTCTTCCGATACCAAACGCAAGTTTATACATCTCCATGAGGCACGATGCATGTTGTAGGAGCTAAGCAGGAAAGGAGCCGCCAGCAGATCATCCCATCATCCCCGGATGCCGCCGTCACCCGCAAGGAATGCTTCTCCCATAGCGGCATTGCCCTCACCTGCACCACCCACCGGAGTCACAGGATCAGTAGCACCTCCGGTTGAGCGTGCGGGATCGAAGGCGCGGAACCTCTTCAGCATGTCCTCCACCTGACCCTTCACGGCTTCGGTAGTAGCTGCGTAGTGCTCGGCGTCCACACGCTCCAGCAGCTCATCGAGGTGGGCGGTAGGATCGCGAAGATGGAGGTGGCTGAAGACTTGCGTCAGTGTGGCCGAGGAAAGGATGCGGGCTTCTGCCTCTACCAAGGGGCCAATACCACTCACGACTTCCTCAAGCGCCCCGACCAGATAAGGAAGCAGCTGGGTGGGGCCCTCGTCGTTGGTGGCCAGTGGCTCCTCCAAGCCCTCCTTGTAGATTGACCGCAGCGCCGTGCGAGACCTCTCGTCGAGGAGCTTGAAGGCCATGTGGTCTTCGGCCAGGATCCGTGCCCTGGCCTCCAGCTCGGCCGTTTCTGCCTCCACCTCCTGCTCCAGATTCTCCAACTGGCTGCACTCCACAGCCAGCGCCTCCGCCAACTACCATAGCTCGGCGTCGCGACCCCTGACGGCATCCTCCCGGGCCTTCATCTTCTCCTCCTCCGCCCTGCGGCCCCGAGCTTCGTCCGCACGCTCACTACGCATGGTCTTTAGTTCGGCCTCCAGCAGGACGACAACGATCTTGGGCCACTCCGGCATCTTTCAGCGCCACCTCGCGGGCAGCCGTAGCTTGGGTGATGGCCTGCTTGTCCTTCTCAGAGTCTGTAGTAGCCTGGCTCAGCGCCGCCCGGACGACCACGTAGGAATGGAGCCAGCCAGAGATCAGCTCTAGGCGCCCGGCTGCCAGGCGACGGTCGGTGCCTTGAAGATCATCCTGTAGCAAGGTCAGTGCAAAAAGAGCGCAGCATTGTCACGACGGCTTGGGAGGCTTGGGGCTCTTGAGCTTTGGGGACCTCAGCAGCCGAGCCGGACGCCGGTGACTTGGGTGCCAGCAGGGCCATCGGGGCTGCCTCCTCCTGAGGACGCACACCCAAGTTTCGTCAGGATGACCGGGCCAGGGAAGCACGAGCACCACCATCGTCCTTCCCTGTGGAGGAGGGAGCGGACGCTGTGAGTCATTTGGTTCTGGGTAGTACCACCGTGTCCTCCTTCCTCCTCTTCGCCACGGGCGTCGGCCTAGTCAAGCAATGGAAGGCATCAAGGATCAGCAGCAGAAGCAGGAGCAAGGCAAGACAAGGATACTTACTGGCCCACCGCGGTGTAGTCGCTCTGCTTCCTGAGGTTGAAGCCTAAGAGCCTCCCAGCCAGAGGCACGGGCGCAAGGGCTCTAGTCACAGAAGAGGGGGCAGCAGGCAAATTGGAAGCAGCTTCAGGCAGCGACAGACCAGGGGCGTCTTCTTGGGAGACCAGCGCCGGCCTCCCTCTCATTGGACGACTTCCTCCGAGGACTAACCTTGGACCTCGAGGATCCCCCTGCGGTACGCAGCTCCTCCCCTTCCAGGAGGACATCGGCCTTGTCATCATCATCAGGTAGGGTGCGGAGGATGTCGGCCTTGCGCAAGGGGGAGGTCTCCCCCGCCCCTTCGTGGGTCGCCTTCGAGTCGCCCTCCTCCTCTCCCCCTTCTTCCTCCTCACCCTCCTCGCGAGACTCACCGGAAGACACGATCACCGGTATTTTCACCACCGGGTGTTTGTGGGCGCAGGTAGAGCGGCGACAACCTTTGCCCCATCCAGGCGGCGGTACAAGGGAACAAGGCCATCACGCGGCAGTATAAGGGAACAAGGCCATCACGCGGCTACCCTTGGTCGTCCCCGACCAAGGAACGGAGAGTCGATCTCAATTCCTTGTCGAAAAGGGGCTCCGGACGCAGGCAGAGGTCGTCCGTTTCGTCTCCAAGCTTCCACAGTGGGCGCGGGCGCGACTGTAGGGGAGCCACGTGTTGCGCCATGAATTCTTGGGCAATCATGGCCCTCGTCAGCTTCGCCGTTTTCGAGTAGCCAGGCTTCAGATCGGCGGTCATCCTCTCCAGCGCCTGTGTCACCCGCGGGTCGGTTAGCTTCGCGCGAAGCCATCCCTCATGGGACACAGGCATCTCCGTCGGCAGCACCAACCGGGGGTGGACGCGCTTGGCATCCATCAAATCCACTTGCTTCTGAAGCCCTCGGCCTTCTTCCCGGCCTTCGAAATGGCATTGTTATTGTTGGCCATGACGAAGCCAACGCACCCTGAGTAGGGGCCCTCCTTAGGCCAAAGAAAGAAGAGGTGGCACAGCAGTGCCATGGACGGCATCACTCCGACATACGCCTCGCAGTAGAAGGCGAAAATCGACAGGAGAAGGACGGAGTTGGAATGAAGATGGAGACCGTGGATCTTATAGTGACTGAGGACGGAGTAGAAGAAGTTGGAGAAGGGGGGAACCAACCCGGCGATGGTGCTACTCGTGAAGAAGGGGTAGAAGGTGCTGCTAGAGTCCTCAGGCTCGGCGGAGCCAACCCGGAGCACAGTCTTCCTCTTCTTGTCACCCTCCGCCATCATCAAGCGCATGATGGCCAGGTTATTCTTCGACACGCTCGGCGCGTCGAGCGCGGGCTCGTACCAGGGTGGCGAAGGGGTAGCCCGGGCTTTCTTTGGCACCATCGATGGCAAGCTTGAAGGAGGATCTGGGTGGATCTGGAGTCTCTGGAAGCGAAGGGCAAGAAAGGGGATCTGGAGCAAGATGAAGGAAAGCAATGAAGGCAAATGCAGTCTGCGCCAGCCTTTTGTCAATCGGGCAGTTGCCGAGGCAGCATGGGGAAGCAGAGACGCCCATGACCAATCAACCGCCACGCGTCAACCGAGGCCGTAGGCTGTTAGGGCCCATGGTGCTCCGCACTTTCCGCTTGGCTTCACCTTGAAGCCAAGCCCGAGCGCGCCTTAGGCACGGGGGCTATTGTCGGCGTCTTGGGACGGGGGTCACCAGACTTGCCTGCCTACTACCCACGGCGTGGCTCCACTAGCGGCCATGTATGGCCCATATTCACCAGCAAACACCCAAGACCCTCGCGAGGGGCCAAGCCTCATGAGGCGGATGCCGCAAGACCTCCTCGGGGGCGGCCTCACTAGGCTGGCTCACGAGGGGCGGAGAGATCAAGGCAAGAAGCACCTCGCGAGGTTCCTATGACGCTAGCCATGACGACCAAGGCCAAGGGGGCACCAGGCGGGTGCCAGTGCGCGCAGTGTCCTCGTTTCCCCGTTGGTGCTAAAGAAGCAAGCGCAGGCGTGGAGTCCCGAGGTGTCAAGCAAAGGTTTCCATATCGGTGCAACGAGATCAAGGCCAGCAGGACGGCAGGACGAAGGTCACCGTGGAGCGCAGGACGGCATCACCACCAGAACCTTTGGCAGGCAAAGACCATCTTTTGTCAAGATAGCTTGTACTAGCTGTCCCCCTTCAAACTGGCCGTTGTGGGATCCCTTCCCACCTAATATTTGGGAAGAGGACCCGAGCCTCTATAAATAGGACTAGCCACCACCGTTGGGAGGCATCCCATCATGGACTGGATCCATTCCACCAAGGCCACCAGACAAGCTCACCAACCACAAGACCACCTCTCCTTAGGAGGTTGTTCTTCCCTTGTAACTGTTCATCCTAAGCCCCAGAGGCAATCCACCACACCACACTGGAGTAGGGTATTACACCACATCTGTGGCCCGAACCAGTATAAATCTTGTGTCCTTTTGTTCCGTGGGTTCGACGTGCTAAGCCTTGAGATTGTGGTGAGGGCGAGAGCTAGAGGGGGAGAGATCTTCGTGCGCACCCCAGTGTTCGAACCTCAAGGGTTTTGCCGGAACCCAAAATCTGACAGTAACTACTCACAAATCATATTCATGTTCATAATCAGAGGAGTATTAATATGCATAAAGGATTTGAACATATGATCTTCCACCAAGTAAACCAACTAGCATCAACTACAAGGAGTAATCAACACTACTAGCAACCCAGAGGTACCAATCTGAGGTTTTGGGACAAAGATGAGATACAAGAGATGAACTAGGGTTTGAGATGAGATGGTGCTGGTGAAGATGTTGATGGAGACTGACCCCCTCCCGATGAGAGGATCGATGGTGATGACGATGGTGATAATTTTAGCAACTCCACTACTCATTCAAACTCCATATCCTAAAATAAGAGAGAACAATCACAAGTATTGTGACATAATGTGTAATAACATCACATAATGCAATAAATATCGATATAAAAGCATGATGCAAACTGGATGTATCAACCCCCCAAGCTTAGACCTCGCTTATCCTCAAGTGAAAGCCGGTATGGAACAATATGTCCACATGTTTAGAGATAGAGGTGTTGATAAAATAAAATACGGACATGAGAGCATCCTGATCATTCTTATAACAGCAACATATATATTGTCATATGATTTCTTATGCTAAAGTAACAATTGATTCACAATTTCAAGTATGAATCAGAAACTTCATTGAAAACTAACAAACTATAATCTCAGTCATTGAAGCAATTGCAATTTATCATAACATGGGAAAGAGTCAATATAAGAGGTTTTTAGCAACTCCACATACTCAACTATCATTTAGTCTTTCACAATTGCTAACACTCACGCAATACTTATGGGTATGGAGTTTTAATCGGATACAGAGAAAGATAGGGGCTTATAGTTTTGCCTCCCAACCTTTTACCTCAAGGGTAATGTCAACAATAATCGTTCATGAAAACTCACATCCAATTAGCTATATATATCAGGATCTTTCCAACACACTGTGCTTGCCAAAGGATAAAATGTAAAAAGCAAAGGTGAAAATCACCATGTCTCTTGTAAGATGTATAGGACAAAAATAAAAGATAGGTCCTTCGCAGAGGGAAGCAGAGGTTGTCATGTGTCTTTATGGTTGGATGCACGAAATCTTAATGCAAAAGAACGTCACTTCATATTGCCACTTGTGAGATGGACCTTTATTATGCAGTGTGTCACTTTTATTTCTTCCGCATCACTAGATCGTATAAAGGTTATTTTCTCCACACTAATAAATCATGCATATTTAGAGAGCAATTTGTATTGCTTGCAACAATGAAACTTACTTGAAGGATCTTACTCAATCCATAGGTAGATATGGTGGACTCTCATGGCAAAACTGGGTTGAAGGATATTTGGAAGCACAAGTAGTATCTCTACTTGGTGCAAGGAATTTGTCTAGCATGATGGGGAAAGGCTAACCCATTACATTGTCTTCCTTCTCCAACATCAACTTTTTAACATGTCATATTTTAATGAGTTCTCACAATCATAAAAGATGTCCAAGATAGTATATTTATATGTTAAAACCTATCTTTCTTTATTACTTCCAATTAATTGCAACAATGACCAAAACTATGTTTGTCAACTCTCAACAACTTATATTCATCATATTCTTTATATGTGAAGTCATTACTCTCCATAAGATCAATATGATCTTTTTATTTATTTTTATTCTCTCTCTCCCCTATTTTTTCAAGATCATAGCAAGATAACCAAGCCCTTGACTCAAATTTAATCTTTATTATATATAGCTCACGGACTCGATCACATAGAAGGATCATAAAGCAAAACTCCAAACTAGATCATACAAAAACTTTATTCTACTAGATCAAGATATAACCAAAAGGATCGAACTAAAAAAACGGTAAAGATAAAAGTGTGATGGTGATACAATACCGGGGAACTCCCCCAAGCTTGGCAGTTGCCAAGGGGAGTGCCCATACCCAATACTCAATTCTCCTTTGGTGGTAGTGATGATGGAGTTGTTGATGATGTAGGCTTGTCGTCCAACATCGAGCGTAGGAGGTCCTCCAACTTACAAATAATGCCCTTGAGTGCGGTGATATGCTCTTGCACCCGAACTATTTCAATCATCTTGAAAGCTTAAATTTCATTAGGGGTAAGAAGGTTGTAATGAGGTTGAGGGATGTCTTCTTCTGCTGCCGGAGCTTGATCCTCCGTGGTCTTCTTGATCCCATCATCCTTGTTGATCTCCCCGGGTTCTTCTCTCTTCATCTCTATCTTCATTAGTTAAGCATCGTCGCCCTCAATGTTTGAAGAAGGGTACGACATGATGCCTGGCCTTCACAACTCTGGCAGAAAACAACTCGAAACAAAAACAGAGGATAATTGCGTGGTACAGTGGTCAAAACCTCAGGAGATTATATAATGAATTTTTACCGACCAAAATAAGTATCGTGCAAGAAAACGGTGCCCGGAAGGCACACGTGGTGCCCATGAGGTAGGGGCACGCCCAGGGGGTAGGGCGCGCCCTCCACCCTCGTGGACACTTCGTGCCCTTTCCGAACTGCTTCTTATTTTCCTATTTTCTTAAATATTCCAAAACGGAGAAAAAATGCTATTAGAACTGTTTTGGAGTCGGTTTACTTACTGTACCACATACCTATTCCTTTTCGGAGGCCGAAATGTTCTGGAAGGTGTCCCTTATATACTCCTCCGGGGTTACAGTTTCAATAACATTAGTTTCAACATTTATAGGATTACCTGAGATATAATGTTTGATTCTTTGACCGTTCACCACCCTCAGATTTGTGCCTTTGAACTTGTTGATTTTTATTGCACTAGAACAATAGACCTCCTCGATAACGTAAGGACCTTCCCATTTAGAGAGGAGTTTTCCTGCAAAAAATCTTAAACAAGAGTTGTATAACAATACATAATCACCTACATTAAACTCACATTTTTGTATCCTTTTGTCATGCCATCTTTTAACTTTTTCTTTAAATAGTTTGGCATTCTCATAGGCCTGGGTTCTCCACTCATCAAGTGAGCTAATGTTAAAAAGTCTCTTCTCACCGGCAAGTTTGAAGTCATAATTGAGCTCTTTAATGGCCCAATGTGCCTTATGTTCTAGTTCAAGAGGTAAGTGACATGCTTTTCCATAAACCATTTTATATGGAGAAATACCCATAGGATTTTTATATGCAGTTCTATAGGCCCATAATGCATCATCAAGTTTCCTGGACCAATTCTTTCTAGATCTATTAACAGTCTTTTGCAAAATTAATTTAAGCTCTCTATTACTCAGTCCTACTTGACCACTAGATTGTGGATGATATGGAGATTCAATCCTATGATTAACATCATACTTAGCAAGCATCTTACGAAAAGCACCATGAATGAAACATGAACCACCATCAGTCATTAAGTATCTAGGGACTCCAAACTTCAGAAAAAATAACTTCTTTAAGCATCTTAATAGAGGTGTTATGATCAGCACTACTAGTTGGAATAGCTTCTACCCACTTAGTAACATAATCAACCGCAACTAAAATATGTGTATACCCATTAGAGGAAGGAAATGGTCCCTTATAATCAAAGCCCCAAACATCAAATTGTTCAATAACAAGTGAATAATTCACAGGGATTTCTTGACGTCTACTAATATTACCAATTCTTTGACATTCATCACAAGACAAGACAAACTTACGGGCATCCTTGAAGAGAGTAGGGCAATAAAAACTGGATTGCAATACCTTATGTGCAGTTCTATCTCCAGCATGGTGTCCTCCATAAGCCTCGAAGTGACACTTGCGTACAATCTGTTCCTCGTCATGCTTAGGTACACAACGTCTAATAACACCATCTACTCCTTCTTTATAAAGGTGTGGGTCATCCCAGAAGTAATGTCTTAAATCATAGAAAAACTTTTTCTTTTGTTGGTATGTGAAACTAGGTGGTATAAATTTAGCAACAATGTAATTAGCATAATCAGCATACCATGGAACAGTACGAGAAGTATTTACGATAGCTAATTTTTCATCAGGAAAGCTATCATCTATAGGTAGTGGGTCATCAAGAACGTTCTCTAACCTAGATAAGTTGTCTGCAATGGGGTTCTCATCTCCCTTTCTATCAATAATATGAAAATCAAATTCTTGTAGTAGGAGAACCCATCTAATAAGTCTTGGTTTAGCATCTTTCTTTTCCATAAGGTATTTAATAGCAGCATGATCAGTGTGAACAGTTACTTTAGAATCAACAATATAAGGTCTGAACTTATCACAAGTAAATACAACTACTAAAAATTATTTTTCAGTAATAGCGTAATTTCTCTGGGCACTTTCTAGAGTTTTACTAGCGTATTGTATAACATTTAATTTCTTACCAACTCTTTGTCCTAGAACAGCACCTACAGCATAATCACTAGCATCACATGTTATTTCAAAGGGTAAATTCCAATCAGGAGGATGAACAATAGGTGCAGAAATCAAGGCTTTCTTAAGTATTTCAAATGCTTCTTCACAATCATCATCAAAGACAAAAGGAACATCTTTTTGTAAGAGATTAGTCAGAGGCCTGGAAATTTTTGAGAAGTCTTTAATGAACCTCCTATAAAGACCGGCATGACCAAGGAAACTTCTTATACCTTTAATGTCCTTAGGACACGACATCTTTTTAATAGCATCAACTTTAGCTTTATCAACTTCAATACCTCTTTCAGAAATTTTATGCCCCAAGACAATACCTTCATTAACCATAAAGTGGCACTTCTCCCAATTCAAGACAAGATTATTTTCTACACATCTCTGCAAAAGTCGATCAATGTTGCTTAGGAAATCATCAAAAGAGGTTCCATATACGGAAAAATAATCCATGAAAACCTCAACAATCTTTTCACAAAAGTCAGAGAATATAGCAGTCAGACATCTTTGAAAGGTAGTAGGTGCATTACATAAACCAAAAGGCATACATCTATAATCAAAGGTACGAAAAGGGAAAGTAAAGGTGGTCTTTTCTTGATCCTCTTTTGAAATAGGTATTTGAGAGAAACCAGAATAACCATCTAGAAAGCAAAAATGCGTATGTTTGGATAATCTTTCTAGCATTTGATCAATAAAAGGTAGAGGGTAATGATCCTTTTTAGTAGCTTTATTTAGTTTGCGGAAATCAATTACCATTCTATAACCTGTAATAATTCTTTGAGGGATCAATTCATCTTTATCATTAGGAACAACAGTAATACCTCCCTTCTTAGGGACACAATGGATAGGACTTACCCACTGACTATCAGCAACGGGATAAATTATACCTGCCTCTAGAAGCTTTAGTATTTATTTTCTTCCCACTTCTTTCATCTTAGTATTTAACCATCGTTGGTGATCAACAACCGGTTTAGCGTCTTTCTCCAATTTTATTTTGTGCTGGCATAGAGTGGGACTAATGCCCTTAAGATCATCAAGAGTATATCCAATAGCAGCATGGTGCTTCTTCAGAGTTTTCAATAAGTTATCTTCTTCTTGCTCTGAAAGGTTAGCACTAATAATAACAGCATATATCTTCTTTTCATCAAGATAAGCATATTTAAGAGTATCCGGCAATGGTTTAAACTCAAACACGAGATCACCCTTGGGTGGAGGAGGATCCCCTAGAATTTCGACAGGCAAGTTGTGTTTCAAAATAGGTACCTGTTTATAGAATATTTCATCTATTTCCCTTCTTTCATTCATAAACATATCTTTTTCATGGTATAGCAAATATTGTTCTAAAGGATCATTAGGAGGCATGGCAATAGAATCAAGACCAATAATTTCATCTTTACTAGGCAATTCTTTATCACGGGGTTGTCTATGGAATTTAGCAAAATTAAAATTATGAGACATATCCCCTAAACCAATAGAAAAAATATTCTTTTGCAGTCTATCTTAGCATTAACAGTATTCAAGAAGGGTCTACCAAATATAATGGGACAAAATTCATCTTGTGGGGAACCAAGAACAAGAAATTCAGCAAGATATTTAACTTTCCCGCACAAGACATCAACATCTCTAACAATCCCAATCAGTGAAATAGTATCTCTATTGGCAAGCTTAATTGTAACATCAATACCTTCTATCTCAGCAAGTGCAATATAATGCATAATTTCTTCATATAAAAATGAGGTATTGCACTCGCACTAGCACCCATATCACATAAGCCATGATAGCAATGATCTCCTATTTTAATTGAAATAACAGGCATGCCTACAACAGGTCTATGTTTATTTTTAGTATCAGCTCTAGCAATTCTAGCAGCTTCATCACAAAAATAAATAACATGCTCATCAATATTATCAGACAAGAGATCCTTAACCATAGCAATACTAGGTTCAACTTTAATTTTCTCAGAGGGTGTAGGTGTTCTAGTATTACTCTTACGAACCATAGTTGAAGCTTTAGCATGATCTATTATTCTAGTCGGGAAAGGTGGTTTCTCAATATAAGCGGTAGGAACAATAGGATCAACATTATAAGTGATAGTATTTTCTTAAACTTTAATAGGTTTAACTACTTTTACTTCAATGGGAGGATGATATTTAAACCACGTCTCCTTAGGGAGATCAACATGAGTAGCATATGATTCATAGAAAGAAGCTACTATCTCAGAGTTAAGTCCATATTTAGTGCTAAATTCACGAAAAGCATCGGTATCCATAAAAGATTTAACACAATCAAACTTAGGTGTTATACTTGACTCCTTACCTTTGTCAAGTTCGCCATCTTCAGAGTTGCATTTAATTCTTTCCAATAAATCCCATCTGAATTCAATAGACTTCATCATAAAAGAACCAATAAAAGAAGTATCGAGCATGGAGCAATTATTGAGAGAACGCCAAGCATAAATTATTTGAATAATAATTTATCTTGAGAGCTCATGATTGGGGCATGAATATAACATTGACTTAAGCCTACCCCAAGCTTGAGCGATGCTTTCTCCTTCGCGAGGCCAAAAATTATATATATATATATATATATATATATATATATATATATATATATATATATATATATATATATCACGATGAACCAGACGCATAGGAAAACTTCTGATGAAATTCCAATTTCAATCGGTTGTAGTTCCATGATCCAATATCATCACATAGACTAAACCATGTCAATGCCTTTCCCTTCAAAGATAAAGGGAAGACCTTCTTCTTGATAACTTCCTCGGGCATACCTGCAAGCTTAAATAATCCACAAACTTCATCCACCTAGATTAGGTGCAAATCAGGATGCAATGTTCCATCTCCTGTAAAAGGAATAGCTAGCAGTTTCTCTATCATACCCGAAGGAATTTCATGTAAACATTTTCAGTAGGTTCAGTAGGTTGAGGAGAAACTCTTTGCTCTACTAGTCGGGGTGAAGATACCCCAACAAGCCCCTCAAAGGATTACTTTCCATAGTAACAAGTGACAGTAAATTTCAGCACACTATATAAATTTTTCCTTACCAAATTCCACCTACCAAAGGCGCTTCACTCCCCGACAATGTTTCCAGAAAAGATTCTTGATGACCCACAAGTATAGGGAATCTATCATAGTACTTTCGATAAGTAAGATTGTCGAACCCAACGAGGAGCACAGGAAATGATAAGCAGTTTTCAGTAAGGTATTCTCTGCAAGCACTAAAATTATTGGTAATAGGTAGTTTTGTGATAAGGTATTGGTAACAGATAACAAGTAATAAAACTAAATAAGGTGCAGCAAGATGGCCCAATCCTTTTTGTAGCAAAGGACGAGCCTGGAAAAACTCTTATACAAAGGAAAGCACTCCCGAGGACACATGGGAATTATCGTCAAGCTAGTTTTCAGCACGCTCATATGATTCACGTTCGGTACTTTGATAATTTGATATGTGGGTGGACCGGTGCTTGGATACTTCCCTTATTTGCACAAGCATCCCACTTATGATTAACCCCTCTTGCAAGCATCCGCAACTACAAAAGAAGTATTAAGGTAAACCTAACCATAGCATGGAACATATGGATCCAAATCAGGCCCTTACGAAGCAACGCATAAACTAGGGTTTAAGCTTATGTCACTCTAGCAACCCATCATCTACTTATTACTTCCCAATGCCCTCCCCTGGGCCCAAACAATGGTGAAGTGTCATATAGTCGACGTTCACATGACACCACTAGAGGAGAGACAACATACATCTCATGAAAATATCAAACGAATACCAAATTCACATGACTACTTATAGAAAGACTTCTCCCAAGTACTTAGGAACAAACGTAACTACTCACAAATCATATTCATGTTCATAATCATAGGATTATTAATATGCAAAAAGGATCTGAATATATGATCTTCCACCAAGTAAACCAACTAGCATCAACTACAAGGAGTAATCAACACTACTAAAAACCCACAGGTACCAATCTGAGATTTTGGGACAAAGATTGGATACAAGAGATGAACTAGGGCTCGAGATGAGATGGTGCTAGTTAAGATGTTGATGGAGATTGACCCCCTCCCGATGAGAGGATCGATGGTGATGATTTCCCCCTCCTGGAGGGATGTTTCCTCGGCAGAATAGCTCCGCCAGAGCCCTAGATTGGTTCCGCCTCATGGCGGCGGTGTTTCATCCTGAAAGCTTGCTTATGATTTTTTTCTAGGGCGAAAGACTCCATATAGCCAAAGATGGGTACCGGAGACCTGCCAGGGGGGCCACGAGACAGGGGGACACGCCCAGGGGGTAGGGTGCGCCCCCGCCCTCTTGGAAGGTGGGTGGCCCCCCTCAGGTGCTTTCTTCGCCCAATATTTTTTATATAATCCAAAACTAACTTCCGTGGAGTTTCAGGACTTTTGGAGTTGTGCAGAATATGTCTCTAATATTTGCTCCTTTTCCAACCCAGAATTCTAGCTGCCAGCATTCTCCCTCTTCGTGTAAACCTTGTAAAATAAGAGAGAATAGACATAAGTATTGTGACATAATGTGTAATAACAGCCCATAATGCAATAAATATTGATATAAAAGCATGATGCAAAATGGATGTATCACGTGTCAACACACGCTCGCCAGTGGCCCATTGCTTTTCGGCCTGATGTTTACCCGCATGTGCGACCTTCAGTTCCTATTTCAATTGATCTAACGATCCTGCCATGGGAAATGCAACAGTGTTAATATTACTGGTATATGATTAATATTTTTCTGGATGGAGGAGAACATTACCAGATGGTGCCTCCTTGGATTTCTCCAGTTCAGCGGTAGCAACAGCTAGCTGGGTCCGACACTTTTCCAACTCATGAGACAGCATGTTGTTCTTCTCTGCGAGTGCCTGATTATAAAAGAATCCTTAAATCAGTTGTTTCAACTGCTTCCTGTCTCGGGGGCTACAGGTGTATGATTACCAGTTTTGTACAATGCATACTTACCCGCATATCTTTTAAATACTGGTCAGTGGCTCTGGCAAGCCCTGGAGGAAAATGCCCTAGAGGAAATAATAAAGTTATTATTTATTTCCTTATATCGTGATAAATGTTTATTATTCATGCTAGAATTGTAATAACCGGAAACTTAATACATGTGTGAATACATAGACAAACATAGTGTCCCTAGTATGCCTCTACTTGACTAGCTCGTTAATCAAAGATGGTTAAGTTTCCTAGCCATGGACATGTGTTTTCATTTGATGAACGGGATCATATCATTAGAGAATGATGTGATGGACAAGACCCATCCGTTAGCTTAGCATAATGATCATTCAGTTTTATTGCTATTGCTTTCTTCATAACTTATACATGTTTCTCTGACTATGAGATTATGCAACTCCCGAATACCGGAGGAACACCTTGTGTGATATCAAACGTCACAACGTAACTGGGTGATTATAAAGATGCTCTACAGGTGTCTCCAATGGTGTTTGTTGAGTTGGCATAGATCGAGATTAGGATTTTTCACTCAGTGTATCCGAGAGGTATCTCTGGGCCCTCTCGGTAATGCACATCACTATAAGCCTTGCAAGCAATGTGACTAATGAGTTAGTTACGGGATGTTGAACTATAGAACGAGTAAAGAGACTTGCCGATAACGAGATTGAACTAGGTATTGAGATACCGACGATCGAATCTTGGGAAAGTAACATACTGATGACAAAGGAAACAACGTATATTGTTATGCGGATTGATCGATAAAGATCTTCGTAGAATATGTAGGAACAAATATGAGCATCTAGGTTCCGCTATTGGTTATTGACTGGATGTGATTCTTGGTCATGTCTACATAGTTCTCGAACCCGTAGGGTCCGCATGCTTAACGTTTTGTGATGATTTGTATTATGAGTTATGTGATTTGATGACCGAAGTTTGTTCGGGGTCCGGATGAGATCGGGGACATGACGAGGAGTCTCGAAATGGTCGAGACGTAAATATCCATATATTGGAAGGCTATACTCGGACATCGGAAAGGTTCTGAATAATTCGGGTATTTTTCAGAGTACCATAGAGTTACGGGAATTCGTATTGGGCCTTAATGGGCCATACGGGAAAGGAGAGAAAGGCCTCAAGGGTGTCCGTGCCCCTTCCCCATGAACTGGTCCGAGTTGGACTAGAGAAAGGGGCACCGCCTTCCTTCCTTCTCCTTCTCCCTTCCCTTTTTCCTATTCCATGTAGGAGGTGGAATCCTACTAGGACTAGGAATTCCTAGTAGGACTCCACACTTTGGGCACACCCTATGAGGGTCGGCATCCTCCACCCTCCATCATTGATCCCTTAGCCGTGTGCGGTGCTCCCCTTCACCATAATCCACCTCGGTCATATCGTAGCGGTGCTTAGGCGAAGCCCTGTTCCGGTAGCATCATCATCACCATCATCACGTCGTCGTTCTGACAAAACTCTCCCTCAACACTCTACTGGATCGTGAGTTCATGGGACGTCACCGAGCCGAACGTGTGCAGATCGCGGAGGTCCCGTACTTTCGCTACTAGGATCGGTCGATCATGAAGACATACGACTACATCAACCGCGTTGTCATAACGCTTCCACTTACGGTCTACGAGGGTACATAGACAATACTCTCTCCTCTCATTTCTATGCATCACCATGATATTGCGTGTGCGTACGAAATTTTTGAAATTACTGCATTCCCCAACAGTGGCATCCGAGCCAGGTCTATGCGTAGATGTTATATGCACGAGTAGAACACAAAGGAGTTGTGGGCGTGGGTATATACATATTGCTTGTCATCACTAGTTGATTCTTGATTCGGCGGTATTGTTGGATGAAGCAGCCCAGACCGACATTATGCGTACGCTTATGCGACACTGGTTCTACCGATGTGCTTTGCACACAGGTGGCTGGTGGGTATCAGTTTCTCCAACTTTCGTTGAATAGGATTCAATGAACATGATTCTTTATGAATAACAAAAAGCAATCGCCATACCGCGTTGTGGTTTTTAATGCGTAGGTAAGAACGGTTCTTGCTCAACCCGTAGCAGCCACGTAAAACATGCAACAACAAAGTAGAGGACATCGAACTTATTTTTGCAGGGCTTGTTGTGATGTGATATGGTCAAGACGTGATGAGATATACGTTGTTGTATGAGTTGATCATGTTTTGTTTGAAGTTATCGACAACTGGTAGAAGCCTTATTGTTGTCTCTTTTTTTTTACATAAGATGCAAGCGCCAAACAATTGCTTTACTTTATCTCTATGCTATAGCAATAGTTGCAAGATCAATAGTTGGCGAGACGACCATGTGAAGACACGTTGATAGAGATCAAGATGATGGAGATGATGGTTTCATGCCGGTGATGATAGAGATCATGCCGGTACTTTGGAGATGGAGATCAAAGGCACAAGATGATCATGGCCATATCATGTCACATATTTTGATTGCATGTGATGTTTATCCTTTATGCATCTTATTTTGCTTAGTTTGGTGGTAGCATTGTAAGATGATCTGTCACTAAATTTCAAGGTATAAGTGTTCTCCCTGAGTATGCACCATTGCGACAGTTCATCGTACCGAGACACCACGTGATGATCGGGTGTGATAAGCTCTACGTTCACATACAATGGGTGCAAGCCAGCTTTGCACATGCGGAATACTCAGGTTAAACTTGACGAGCCTAGCATATGCAGATATGGCCTCGGAACACTGGAGACCGAAAGGTCGAGCGTGAATCATATAGTAGATATGATCAACATAGTGATGTTCACCATTGAAAACTACTCCATCTCACGTGATGATCGGACATGGTGTAGTTGATTTGGATCACGTGATCATTTAGATGACTAGAGGGATGTCTATCTAAGTGGGAGTTCTTAAGTAATATGATTAATTGAACTTTAATTTATCATGAACTTAGTCCTAATATTATTTGCATAACTATCTTATAGATCAATAACTCACGATGTAGCTCCCCGTTTATTTTTGATATGTTCCTAGAGAAAAACTGTGTTGAAATATGATAGTAGCAATGATGCGAACTATGTCTGTGATATGAGGATTATCCTCATTGCTGCACAGAAGAATTATGTCCTTGATGCACCGCCAGGTGACAGACCTATTGCAGGAGCAGATGCAGATGTTATGAATGTTTGACAAGCTCGATATGATGACTACTCGATAGTTTAGTGCACCATGCTTTACGGCTTAGAACCGGGACTTCAAAAATGTTTTGAACGCCACGGAGCATATAAGATGTTCCAAGAGTTCAAATTGGTATCTCATACCCATGACCGTGTCAAGAGGCATGAGACCTCTGACAGTACTTTGCCTACAAGATGGAGGAGAATAGCTCAACGAATGAGAATGTGCTCAGTATGTCTAAGTATTACAATCACTTGAATCAAGTGGGAGTTAATCTTCCCGATAAGATAGTGATTGACAGAGTTCTCTAGTCACTATCACCAAGTTACTAGAACTTCATGATGAACTACAATATGCAAGGGATAAGGAAAACGGTTCCCAAAGATCTTCGCAATGCTGAAATCTGTGAAGGTAGAAATCAAGAAAAAGCATCAAGTGTTGATGGTTGACAAGACCACTAGTTTCAAGTAAAAGGGCAAGGGAAAGAAAGGGAACTTCAAGAAGAATGGAAAGCAAGTTGCCACTCCCATGAAGAAGCCCAAAGCTAGACCCAAGCCTGAAACTGAGTGCTTCTACTGCAAAGGAAATGGTCACTGGAAGTGGAACTGCCCTAGATACTTGGCAGATAAGAAGGATGGCAAAGTGAACAAAGGTATATTTGGTATACATGTTTTTTATGTGTAATTTACTAGTGTCTATAGAAAACCCCTTGGTATTTGATATTGGTTCAGTTACTAAGAGTAGTAACTCAAAACGAGAGTTGCAAAATAAACAGAGACTAGTTAAGGGCGAGGTGATGATGTGAGTTGGAAGTGATTCCAAGGTTGATAAGATCACCATTGCACACTCCCTTTACCTTCAGGATTCATGTTGAACCTAAAATAAATGTTATTTGGTGTTTGCGTACAGCATAATATGATTGGATCATGTTTATTACAATACGGTTATTCATTTAAGTCAAGGATAATTGTTATTCCGTTTACATGAATAAAACCTTCCGAGGTCATACACCCAAGGTGAATGGTTTATTGGATCTCGATCGTAGTAATACACATATTCATAATATTGAAGCCAAAAGATGCAAAGTTAACAATGATAGTGCAACATATATGTGGTACAGCCGTTTAGGTCATATTGGTGTAAAGCATGAAGAAACTCCATGCACATGGGCTTTTGGAATCACTTGATTATGAATCATATGATGCTTGCAAACCATGCCTCGTGGGCAAGATGACTAACACTCCATTAGCCGGAACAATGGAGCAAGCAACTGACTTATTGGAAATAATACATAGAGATGTATGCAATCCGATGAGTGTTGAGGCTCGCAGCTGATATGTCTCCAACGTATCTATAATTTTTGATTGCTCCATGCTATATTATCTTCTGTTTTGGACATTATTGGGCTTTATTATCCACTTTTATATTATTTTTGGGACTAACCTATTGACCCAGAGCCCAGTGCCAGTTCCTGTTTTTTTCCTTGTTTCAGTGTTTCGAAGAAAAGGAATATCAAACAGAGTCGAAACAGAATGAAACCTTCTGGAGAAGTTATTTTTGGAAGGAAAGCTACCCGATAGACTTGGAGTGCACATCAGGAAAGAAACGAGGGATCCATGAGGCAAGGGGCGTGCCCACCCCCCTAGGGCGCGCCCTCCAGCCTCGTGGGCCCCTCGTGGCTCCCCTGACATACTTGTTCCTCCTATATATACCCATATACCCTAAAACGATCAGGGAGCACAATAGATCGGGAGTTCCGCCGCCAGAAGCCTTCGTAGCCACCAAAAACCAATATAGACCCGTTCCGGCACCCTGCCGGAGGGGGGATCTTTCTCCGGTGGTCATCTTCATCATCCCGGTGCTCTCCATGACGAGGAGGGAGTAGTTCTCCCTTGGGGCTGAGGGTATGTACAAGTAGCTATGTGTTTGATCTCTCCCTCTCTCTCTCTCTCTCTCTCTCTCTCTCGTGTTCTAGAGGTGATACGATCTTGATGTATCACGAGCTTTCCTATTATAGTTGGATCTTATGATGTTTCTCCCCATCTACTCTCTTGTAATGGATTGAGTTTTCCCTTTGAAGTTATCTTATCGGATTGAGTCTTTAAGGATTAGAGAACACTTGATGTATGTCTTGCGTGGGATAACCATGGTGACAATGGGTTATTCCATTGATTCACTTGATGTATGTTTTGGTGATCAACTTGTGGGTTCTGCCCATGAACCTATGCATAGGGGTTGGCACACGTTTTCGTCGTGATTCTCCAGTAGAAACTTTGGGGCACTCTTTGAGGTTCTATTTGTTGGTTGAATAGATGAATTTGAGATTGTGTGATGCATATCGTATAATCATACCCCACGGATACTTGAGGTGACAGTGGAGTATCTAGGTGACATTAGGGTTTTGGTTGATTTGTGTCTTAAGGTGTTATTCTAGTACGAACTCTAGGGTTGTTTGTGAAACTTATAGGAATAGCCCAACGGATTGATTGGGAAGAATAACTTTGAGGTGGTTTCGTACCCTACCATAATCTCTTCGTTTGTTCTCCGCTATTAGTAACTTTGCAGTGACTCTTTGTTGCATGTTGAGGGATTGTTATATGATCAAACTATGTTATTATTTTTGAGAGGACTTGCACTAGTGAAAGTATGGACCTTAGGCCTTGTTTCCTATCATTGCAATACCATTTACACTCACTTTTATCATTAGTTACCTTGCTGTTTTTTATAATTTGAGATTACAAAAACCTTTATCTACCATCCATATACAACTTGTATCACCATCTCTTCGCCGAACTAGTGCACCTATACAATTTACCGTTGTATTGGGTGTGTTGGGGACACAAGAGACTCTTTGTTATTTGGTTGCAGGGTTGCTTGAGAGAGACCATCTTCATCCTACGCCTCCTATGGATTGATAAAACTTAGGCCATCCACTTGAGGGAAATTTGCTACTGTCCTACAAACCTCTGCACCTGGAGGCCGAACAACGTCTATAGGAAGAAGGTTGTGTAGTAGACATCAAGCTCTTTTCTGGCGCCGTTGGCGGGGAGGTTAGCGCTTGAAGGTATATCTTTAGATGTTGCAATCGAATCTTTTTGTTTCTTGTTTTAGCACTGGTTTAGTTTATAAAATAAAACTACAAAAAATATGGAATTGAGTTTGCCTCATATGCTTCATATTTTTAATATCTTTCGTGAGTATGATGGGAAGGAAAATTGTGCCAAAGTGTTAGAAGAATAATGCATTAAAATGCTTGGCATTAAATCTTTGAATGATGAGCATGATTGCAATGTTGTTAGTATGAACTCCTTGAATATCCATGGCACTAATGATGATTGCACTAGTTATGATAAAAATGTCTCCTATAAACATGTCAATTTTTGTGGAGTGCATTGTGTTTGTAAGTACACACCAAATAGGGAAGATAGATATTGCATGAGGCATAAGTGCTTAGAAACTAAATTGTTGCAAGAAAGGCTAGATGATTGTGCTGAAAATTTAAATTTTCTTGGCTGTACTTGTGGACTTTGCAATGAACAGGGTCATTCAGCTATCCGATGCAAATTGTTTCATGATCTTATCATGTCCAAAAATTGTGATGACTTGATTTCCCTTGCACATTATAATGAACCCAGGTTGCTTATGGGTTACGAAGAAATGAAACGTACAACTAAGCATCTTCCATAATTTGCCCATTATAAACTTCTTGGTTTTGATCTAAAGGAAATTTATATGTATTGTGCGGTGAATTTCATTGAAAATCCTTATATTGCCAACTACATAAAGAAAAGAAAGCAAATAGAAGATGAAGAGAACAATAACGAAAGGGAAGAGACTTCCCAATATTCTCCTATTATTTCTTATGATGAATCAGGTAACGAGGAGGAGCATTCTATTCAACCAATCTCATTAATAAGGAGCTCCAAAAATAGGATTGAACCCACACATGAGGTGAAGAAGAAGAAAAGAAAAAGGAAGAGAGGTAAAAAGATATCTCTCCCAAATAATGTTGCTTCTATTATTGTTGTGCCTCATGAGAATGAAGATGATGCACTTGATGATGATATCATTATGCCTATTTCTTGCTGTGATGATTATGATTGGGAAGATAATGATACTCCTTATGATCTTGAAAATCTTTTTGGCACTTGCTTGGAAGAATATGATAATTGCTATACTATTGGTGCTATCCATACTATTAATGATGAGAGTGATTATGCTTATGATACGAAAAGGCCCAATCTTGGGGATGCTATATTGGATGAGGATGACATATTTGAGAATATATTTGCTGAAATTAATGTTTGTCCCAAGCTTGGGGATGCTATGTTTAATGAATATGATATTTGTAGTCTCGCAAGTTTTGATATGCAAATTTATAATGATGATAGCATGCCTCCTACTTATGATGATTATATTGATGAAAGTGGGTCTGGAAGAGTGTCAACTTTAGGAAGTAATGATCACACTATTTTGGAATATGTTGAATCTTATTATGATAATTATTAAAGTGGATTTGGAGAGGTCATGACTTTATTTAGTGATGATTCCACTATCTTGGAAGAGGTCTCAATCAATTATGATGAGAACAATGTTGCTACTTATGATAATTATTGTGATGATACATATGCTATAAAAAGTAGTGATGATTATATTTATAAAACTTGTCATGATTATGATTACCCTTTTTGTGAACATTACTCTTTTAATGTGGAAACAATTTATAGTATTCGAGTTTCTTATGATACTTCCACTATTCCGAATGAGGTGAATCTTGCTTATGTGGAGAGTAGTAAATTTTCTATGCTTGTAGATCATGAAAAGAATGCTTTAGGTGCTGGTTATATTTTTGAATTCATTCATGATGCTACTGAAAATTATTATGAGGGAGGAATATATGCTTGTAGGAATTGCAATAATATCAAGTTTCCTCTCTATGTGCTTAAAGTTTTGAAGTTATGTTTGTTTTACCTTCCTATGCAAGTTGATTCTTGTTCCCACAAGTTCTTTGCTCACAAAATCCCTATGCATAGGAAGAGGGTTAGAATTAAATGTGCTAGTCATATTGTTCATGATGCTCTCTTTATGTTTCAATTTTTATCTTTTATGTGAGCATCGTTGAAATCATCATGCCTAGCTAGGGGCATTAAACGATAGCGCTTGTTGGGAGGCAACCCAGTTTTATTTTAGTTCCTTGCTTTTTGCTCCTGTTTAGTAATAAATAATTTATCTATCCTCTGTTTAGATGTGGATCTATGATTTTAGTTAGTGTTTGTGCCAAGTTGAACCTTTGGGAAGACTTGGGTGATGTCTTTAGGATCATGCTGTAAAAAACAGAAACTTTAGCGCTCACGAGAATTGCTGCCATTTCTATTTGGAAAGCGCTGTTTAGTTAATTATTTTTGCAGATGATTAATAGATAAATCCCTCAGGTCTAGAAATTTATTTTATAATTTTTGGGGTTCCAGAAGTTTGCTTTAGCTACAGATTGCTATAGACTGTTCTGTTTTTGACAGATTCTGTTTTCCGTTTGTTGTTTTCTTATTTGATGAATCTATGGCTAGTAGAAGTGTTTATAAACCATAGAGAAGTTGGAATAAATTAGGTTTACCACCAATATAAATCAAGAATGAGTTCATTACAGTACCTTGAAGTGTTGTTTTGTTTTCTTTCGCTAACAGAGCTCACGAGTTTTCTACTTTAAGTTTTGTGTTGTGAAGTTTCCAAGTTTTGGGTAAAGATTCGATGGACTATGGAATAAGGAGTGGAAAGAGCCTAAGCTTGGGGATGCCCAAGGCACCCCAAGTTAATATTCACGGACAAACAAGAGCCTAAGCTTGCGGATGCCCCGGATGGCATCCCCTCTTTCATCTTCGTTCATCGGTAACTTTACTTGGAGCTATATTTTTATTCGCCACATGACATGTGTTTTGCTTGGAGCGTCATTTTATTTACTTTTGTTTTGCTTGCTGTTTGAATAAAATACCAAGATCTAAAATTATTAAATGTTATAGAGCCTTCAGATAGTTGCATAATTGTTCGACTACTCATTGATCTTCACTTATATCTTTCGGAGTAGTTTGTCATTTTCTCTAGTGGTTCACTTATATCCTTTTAGAGCACGTTGGTGGTTTTATTTTATAGAAATAGATGAATTCTCGTGCTTCACTTATATTATTTTGAGAGTCTTAAATAGCATGGTAATTTGCTTAGATAATCCTAATATTCTAGGCATCCAAGAATAGTAAAAACTTTTTTATGAGTGTGTTGAATACTAAGAGAAGTTTGATGCTTGATGATTGTTTTGAGATATGGAGGTAGTGATATTAAAGTCGTGCTAGTTGAGTAGTTGTGAATTTGTGAAATACTTGTGTTGAAGTTTGCAAGTCCTGTAGCATGCACGTATGGTAAACATTATGTAACAAATTTGAAACATGAGGTGTTCTTTGATTTTCCTCCTTATGAGTGGTGGTCGGGGACGAGCGATGGTCTTGTCCTACCAATCTATCCCCCTAGGAGCATGCGCGTAGTGCTTGGTTTTTGATGACTTGTAGATTTTTGCAATAATTATGTGAGTTCTTTATGACTAATGTTGAGTCCATGGATTATACGCACTCTCACCCTTCCATCATTGCTAGCCTCTTCGATACCGTGCTTTGCCCTTTCTCACATTGAGAGTTGGTGCAAACTTCGCCGGTGCATCCAAACCCCGTGATATGATACGCTCTTTCACACATAAACCTCCTTATATCTTCCTCAAAACAGCCACCATACCTACCTATTATGGCATTTCCATGGCCATTCCGACATATATTGCCATGCAACTTTCCACCATTCCGTTTATCATGACATGATCATCATTGTCATATTGCTTAGCATGATCATGTAGTTGACATAGTATTTATGGTAAAGCCACCGTTCATAATTATTTCATACATGTCACTCTTGGTTCATTGCATATCCCAGTACACCGTCGGAGGCATTCCTATAGAGTCATACTTTGTTCTAGTATCGAGTTGTAATCATTGAGTTGTAAATAAATAGAAGTGTGATGATCATCATTTTCTAGAGCATTGTCCCAAGTGAGGAATAAAAAAAGGGAGAAAGGCCAGAAAAAAAAAGAAGGCCCAAAAAAGAGATAGGCCATAAAAAAGAGAAGGCCCAAAAAAATGACAGAAAAGGAGAGAAGGGACAATGCTACTATCCTTTGCCACAGTTGTGCTTCAAAGTAGCACCATAATCCTCATGATAGAGAGTCTCTTGTTTTGTCACTTTCATATACTAGTGGGAATTTTTCATTATAGAACTTGGCTTGTATATTCCAACAATGGGACTCCTCAAGTGCCCTAGGTCTTCGTGAGCAAGCAAGTTGGATGCACACCCACTTAGTTTCTTTTGTTGAGCTTTCATACATTTATAGCTCTAGTGCATCTGTTGCATGGCAATCCATACTCCTTGCATTAACATCAATCGATCGGCATCTCCATAGCTCATTGATTAGCCTCGTTGATGTGAGACTTTCTCCTTTTTGTCTTCTCCACATAACCCCCATCATCATATTCTATTCCACCCATAGTGCTATATCCATGGCTCGCGCTCATGTATTGCATGAAAGTTTATAAAGTTCGAGATTACTAAAGTTTGAAACTATTGCTGGGCTTGTCATCGGGGTTGTGCATGATGAGAGCATTCTTGTGTGCCGAAAATGGAGCATGACTAAACTATGTGATTTTGTAGGGATAAACTTTCTTTGGCCATGTTATTTTGAGAGGACATAATTGCTTAGTTAGTATGATTGAAGTATTATTATTTTTATGTCAATATGAACTTTTATCTTGAATCTTTCGGATCTGAATATTCATACCACAATTAAGAAGAATTACATTGAAATTATGCCAAGTAGCACTCCGCATCAAAAATTTGTTTTTATCATTTACATACTCGAGGACGAGCAGGAATTAAGCTTGTGGATGCTGATAAGTCTCCAACGTATCTATAATTTTTTATTGCTCCATGCTATATTATCTTCTGTTTTGGACATTATTGGGCTTTATTATCCACTTTTATATTATTTTTGGAACTAACCTATTGACCTAGAGCCCAGCGCTAGTTCCTGTTTTTCCCTTGTTTCAGTGTTTCGAACAAAAGTAATATCAAACGGAGTCGAAACAGAATGAAACCTTCTGGAGAAGTTATTTTTGGAAGGAAAGCTACCCGATAGACTTGGAGTGCACGTCAGGAAAGAAACGAGGGAGCCACGAGGCAGGGGGCACGCCCACCCCCCTAGGGCGCGCCCTCCAGCCTCGTGGGCCCCTCGGGGCTCCCCTGATGTACTTCTTCCTCCTATATATATCCATATACCCTAATACGATCGGGGAGCACAATAGATCGGGAGTTCCGCTGCCAGAAGCCTCCGTAGCCACCAAAAACCAATCTAGACCCGTTTCGGCACCCTGCCGAAGGGGGAATCCTTCTCCGGTGGCCATCTTCATCATCCCGGTGCTCTCCATGACGAGGAGGGAGTAGTTCTCCCTCGGGGCTGAGGGTATGTACCAGTAGCTATGTGTTTGATCTCTCTCTCCCTCCCTCTCTCTCTCTCTCTCGTGTTCTAGAGGTGATACGATCTTGATGTATCGCGAGTTTGCTATTATAGTTGGATCTTATGATGTTTCTCCCCCTCCACTCTCTTGTAATGGATTGAGTTTTCCCTTTGAAGTTTTCTTATCGGATTGAGTCTTTAAGGATTTGAGAACACTTGATGTATGTCTTGCGTGGGATAACCGTGGTGACAATGGGTTATTCTATTGATTCACTTGATGTATGTTTTGGTGATCAACTTGCTGGTTCCGCCCATGAACCTATGCATAGGGGTTGGCACACGTTTTCGTCGTGATTCTCCGGTAGAAACTTTGGGGCACTCTTTGAGGTTATATGTGTTGGTTGAATAGATCAATCTGAGATTGTGTGATGCATATCGTATAATCATACCCACGGATACTTGAGGTGACATTGGAGTATCTAGGTGACATTAGGGTTTTGGTTGATTTGTGTCTTAAGGTGTTATTCTAGTACGTACTCTAGGGCTGTTTGTGACACTTATAGGAATAGCCCAACGGATTGATTGGAAAGAATAACTTTGAGGTGGTTCCGTACCCTACCATAATCTCTTCGTTTGTTCTCCGCTATTAGTGAATTTGGAGTGACTCTTTGTTGCATGTTGAGGGATTGTTATATGATCAAACTATGTTATTATTGTTGAGAGGACTTGCACTAGTGAAAGTATGAACCCTAGGCCTTGTTTCCTATCATTGCAATATTGTTTACGCTCACTTTTATCATTAGTTACCTTGCTATTTTTGTTGGGGAACGTAGTAATTTCAAAAAAATTCCTACGCACACGCGAGATCATGATGATGCACATCAACGAGAGGGGAGAGTGTTGTCTACGTACCCACGCAGACCGACTGCGGAAGCGTTGACACAACGTAGAGGAAGTAGTCGTACGTCTTCCCGATCCGACCGATCCAAGCACCGTTACTCCGGCACCTCCGAGTTCTTAGCACACGTACAGCTCGATGACAATCCCCGGGCTCCGATCCAGCAAAGCGTCGGGGAGGAGTTCCGTCAGCACGACGGCGTGGTGACGATCTTGATGTTCTACCATCGCAGGGCTTCGCCTAAGCACTGCTACAATATGATCGAGGTGGAATATGGTGGCTGGGGGCACCGCACACGGCTAAGGAATGATCTCAAGGATCAACTTGTGTGTCTAGGGGTGCCCCCTGCCTCCGTATATAAAGGAGCCAAGGGGAGGGGGCCGGCCGGCCAAGGAGGGCGCGCCAAGGGAGTCCTACTCCCTCTGGGAGTAGGATTCCTCCCCCCAATCCTAGTTGGAGTACGATTCGCTGAGGGGGAAAGAGAGAAAGGGGGGCCGGCCACCTCTCCTTGTCCTAATAGGACTAGGGGAGGGGGGAGGCGCGCAGCCCATCTTGGGCTGCCCCGTCTCCTTTCCACTAAAGCCCATTAAGGCCCATACAGCTCCCGGGGGGTTCCGGTAACCTCCCGGTACTCCGGTAAAATACCGATTTCACCCGGAACACTTCCGATATCCAAACATAGGCTTCCAATATATCAATCTTTATGTCTCGACCATTTCGAGACTCCTCGTCATGTCCGTGATCACATCCGGGACTCCGAACTAACTTTGGTACATCAAAATGCATAAACTCATAATAACTATCATCATAACGTTAAGCATGCGGACCCTACAGTTCGAGAATAATGCAGACATGACTGAGACACATCTCCGGTCAATAACCAATAGTTGTACCTGGATGCCCATATTGGCTCCTACATATTCTACGAAGATCTTTATCAGTCAGACCGCATAACAACATACGTTGTTCCCTTTGTCATCGGTATGTTACTTGCCCGAGATTCGATCGTCGGTATCCAATACATAGTTCAATCTCGTTACCGGCAAGTCTCTTTACTCGTTTCATAATACATCATCTCGCAACTAACTCATTGGCTGCAATGCTTGCAAGGCTTATGTGATGTGCAATACCGAGAGGGCCCAGAGATACCTCTCCGACAATCAGAGTGACAAATCCTATTCTCGAAATACGCCAACCCAACATCTACCATTGGAGACACCTGTAGAGCTCCTTTATAATCACCCAGTTACGTTGTGACGTTTGGTAGCGCACAAAGTGTTCCTCCGGCAAACGGGAGTTGCATAATCTCATAGTCATAGGAACATGTATAAGTCATGAAGAAAGCAATAGCAACATACTAAACGATCGGGTGCTAAGCTAATGGAATGGGTCATGTCAATCAGATCATTCAACTAATGATGTGACCTCGTTAATCAAATAACAACACCTTGTTCATGGTTAGGAAACATAACCATCTTTGATTAACGAGCTAGTCAAGTAGAGGCATACTAGTGACACTAAGTTTGTCTATGTATTCACACATGTATTATGTTTCCGGTTAATACAATTCTAGC
Source organism: Triticum dicoccoides (assembly GCF_002162155.2). Classification (NCBI taxonomy): domain Eukaryota; kingdom Viridiplantae; phylum Streptophyta; class Magnoliopsida; order Poales; family Poaceae; genus Triticum; species Triticum dicoccoides. The sequence continues at coordinate 196,552,365 of NC_041380.1, forward strand.
ATGAATAATAAACATTTATCATGATATAAGGAAATAAATAATAACTTTATTATTTCCTCTAGGGCGTATTTCCTTCAGTCTCCCACTTGCACTAGAGTCAATAATCTAGATTACACAGTAATGATTCTAACACCCATGGAGCCTTGGTGCTGGTCATGTTTTGCTCGTGGAAGAGGCTTAGTCAACGGGTCTGCAACATTCAGATCCGTATGTATCTTGCAAATCTCTATGTCTCCCACCTGGACTAGATCCCGGATGGAATTGAAGCGTCTCTTGATGTGCTTGGTCCTCTTGTGAAATCTGGATTCTTTTGCCAAGGCAATTGCACCAATATTGTCACAAAAGATTTTCATTGGACCGGATGCACTAGGTATGACACCTAGATCGGATATGAACTCCTTCATCCAGACTCCTTCGTTCGCTGCTTCCGAAGCAGCTATGTACTCTGCTTCACATGTAGATCCTGCTACGACGCTTTGTTTAGAACTGCACCAACTGACAGCTCCACCGTTTAATGTAAACACGTATCCGGTTTGCGATTTAGAATCATCCGGATCAGTGTCAAAGCTTGCATCAACGTAACCTCTTACGGTGAGCTCTTTGTCACCTCCATATACGAGGAACATATCCTTAGTCCTTTTCAGGTATTTCAGGATGTTCTTGACCGATGTCCAGTGATCCACTCCTAGATTACTTTGGTACCTCCCTGCTAAGCTTATAGCAAGGCACGCATCAGGTCTGGTACACGGCATTGCATACATGATAGAGCCTATTGCTGAAGCATAGGGAACATCTTTCATTTTCTCTCTATCTTCTGCAGTGGTCGGGCATTGAGTCTGACTCAATTTCACACCTTGTAACACAGGCAAGAACCCTTTCTTTGCTTGATCCATTTTGAACTTCTTCAAAATCTTGTCAAGGTATGTGCTTTGTGAAAGTCCAATTAAGTGTCTTGATCTATCTCTATAGATCTTTATGCCTAATATGTAAGCAGCTTCACCAAGGTCTTTCATTGAAAAACTCTTATTCAAGTATCCCTTTATGCTATCCAGAAATTCTATATCATTTCCAATCAGTAATATGTCATCCACATATAATATCAGAAATGCTACAGAGCTCCCACTCACTTTCTTGTAAATACAGGCTTCACCAAAAGTCTGTATAAAACCAAATGCTTTGATCACACTATCAAAGCGTTTATTCCAACTCCGAGAGGCTTGCACCAGTCCATAAATGGATCGCTGGAGCTTGCATACTTTGTTAGCTCCCTTTGGATCGATAAAACCTTCCGGTTGCATCATATACAACTCTTCTTCCAGAAATCCATTCAGGAATGCAGTTTTGACATCCATCTGCCAAATTTCATAATCATAAAATGCGACAATCGCTAACATGATTCGGACAGACTTAAGAATCGCTACGGGTGAGAAAGTCTCATCGTAGTCAACCCCTTGAACTTGTCGAAAACCTTTTGCGACAAGTCGAGCTTTGTAGACAGTAACATTACCATCAGCGTCAGTCTTCTTCTTGAAGATCCATTTATTCTCAATTGCTTGCCGATCATCGGGCAAGTCAACCAAAGTCCATACTTTGTTCTCATACATGGATCCCATCTCAGATTTCATGGCTTCAAGCCATTTTGCGGAATCTGGGCTCACCATCGCTTCTTCATAGTTCGTAGGTTCATCATGATCTAGCAGCATGATTTCCAGAACAGGATTACCATACCACTCTGGTGCAGATCTCGCTCTGGTTGATCTACGAGGTTCAGTAGTATCTTGTCCTGAAGTTTCATGATCATCATCATTAGCTTCCTCACTAATTGGTATAGGTGTCGCAGAAACAGTTTTCTGTGATGTACTACTTTCCAATAAGGGAGCAGGTACAGTTACCTCGTCAAGTTCTACTTTCCTCCCACTCACTTCTTTCGAGAGAAACTCCTTCTCTAGAAAGGATCCATTCTTAGCAACGAATGTCTTGCCTTCGGATCTATGATAGAAGGTGTACCCAACAGTCTCCTTTGGATATCCTATGAAGACACATTTCTCCGATTTGGGCTCGAGCTTATCAGGTTGAAGCTTTTTCACATAAGCATCGCAGCCCCAAACTTTAAGAAACGACAACTTTGGTTTCTTGCCAAACTATAGTTCATAAGGCGGCGTCTCAACAGATTTTGATGGTGCCCTATTTAATGTGAATGCGGCCGTCTCTAAAGCATAACCCCAAAATGATAGCGGTAAATCAGTAAGAGACATCATAGATCGCACCATATCTAGTAAAGTACGATTACGACGTTCGGACACACCATTACGTTGTGGTGTTCCGGGTGGCGTGAGTTGCGAAACTATTCCGCATTGTTTCAAATGTACACCAAACTCGTAACTCAAATATTCTCCTCCATGATCAGATCGTAGAAACTTTATTTTCTTGTTACGATGATTTTCAACTTCACTCTGAAATTCTTTGAACTTTTCAAATGTTTCAGACTTGTGTTTCATTAAGTAGATATACCCATATCTGCTTAAGTCATCTGTGAAGGTGAGAAAATAACGATATCCGCCACGAGCCTCAATATTCATCGGACCACATACATCGGTATGTATGATTTCCAATAAATCTGTTGCTCTCTCCATAGTACCGGAGAACGGCGTTTTAGTCATCTTGCCCATGAGGCACGGTTCGCAAGTACCAAGTGATTCATAATCAAGTGGTTCCAAAAGTCCATCAGTATGGAGTTTCTTCATGCGCTTTATACCGATATGACCTAAACGGCAGTGCCACAAATAAGTTGCACTATCATTATCAACTCTGCATCTTTTGGCTTCAACATTATGAATATGTGTGTTACTACTATCAAGATTCATCAAAAATAGACCACTCTTCAAAGGTGCATGACCATAAAAGATATTACTCATATAAATAGAACAACCATTATTATCTGATTTAAATGAATAACCGTCTCGCATCAAACAAGATCCAGATATAATGTTCATGCTCAACGCTGGCACCAAATAACAATTATTTAGGTCTAATATTAATCCCGAAGGTAGATGTAGAGGTAGCGTGTCGACCGCGATCACATCGACTTTGGAACCGTTTCCCACGCGCATCGTCACCTCGTCCTTTGGTAGTGTTCGCTTAATCCGTAGTCCCTGTTTCGAGTTGCAAATATTAGCAACAGAACCAATATCAAATACCCAGGTGCTACTGCGAGCTCTAGTAAGGTACACATCAATAACATGTATATCACATATACCTTTGTTCACCTTGCCATCCTTCTTATCCGCCAAATACTTGGGGCAGTTCCGCTTCCAGTGACCAATCTGCTTGCAGTAGAAGCACTCAGTTTCAGGCTTAGGTCCAGACTTGGGTTTCTTCTCTTGAGCAGCAACTTGTTTGCCGTTCTTCTTGAAGTTCCCATTCTTCTTCCCTTTGCCCCTTTTCTTGAAACCAGTGGTCTTGTTGACCATCAACACTTGATGCTCCTTCTTGATTTCTACCTCCGCAGCTTTCAGCATTGCGAAGAGCTCGGGAATAGTCTTGTTCATCCCTTGCATATTATAGTTCATCATGAAGCTCTTGTAGCTTGGTGGCAGTGATTGGAGAATTCTGTCAATGACGCAATCATCTGGAAGATTAACTCCCAATTGAATCAAGTGATTATTATACCCAGACATTTTGAGTATATGCTCACTGACAGAACTGCTCTCCTCCATCTTGCAGCTATAGAACTTATTGGAGACTTCATATCTCTCAATCCGGGCATTTGCTTGAAATATTAACTTCAACTCCTGGAACATCTCATATGCTCCATGACGTTCAAAACGTCGTTGAAGTCCCGATGCTAAGCCGTAAAGCATGGCACACTGAACTATCGAGTAGTCATCAGCTTTGCTCTGCCAGACGTTCATAACATCTGGTGTTGCTCCAGCAGCAGGCCTGGCACCCAGCGGTGCTTCCAGGACGTAATTCTTTTGAGCAGCAATGAGGATAATCCTCAAGTTACGAACCCAGTCCGTGTAATTGCTACCATCATCTTTCAACTTTACTTTCTCAAGGAACGCATTAAAATTCAATGGAACAACAGCACGAGCCATCTATCTACAATCAACATAAACAAGCAAGATACTATCAGGTACTAAGTTCATGATAAGTTTAAGTTCAATTAATCAAATTACTTAAGAACTCCCACTTAGATAGACATCCCTCTAATCCTCTAAGTGATCACATGATCCAAATCAACTAAACCATAACCGATCATCACGTGAGATGGAGTAGTTTTCAATGGTGAACATCGTTATGTTGATCATATCTACTATATGATTCACGCTCGACCTTTCGGTCTCTGTGTTCCGAGGCCATATCTGCATATGCTAGGCTCGTCAAGTTTAACCTGAGTATTCTGCGTGTGCAAAACTGGCTTGCACCCGTTGTAGATGGACGTAGAGCTTATCACACCCGATCATCACGTGGTGTCTGGGCACGACGAACTTTGGCAACGGTGCATACTCAGGGAGAACACTTCTTGATAATTTAGTGAGAGATCATCTTATAATGATACCGTCAATCAAAGCAGGATAAGATGCATAAAAGATAAACATCACATGCAATCAATATAAGTGATATGATATGGCCATCATCATCTTGTGCCTGTGATCTCCATCTCCGAAGCACCGTTATGATCACCATCGTCACCGGCGCGACACCTTGATCTCCATCGTAGCATCGTTGTCGTCTCGCCAATCTTATGCTTCTACGGCTATCACTGCCGCTTAGTAATAAAGTAAAGCATTACATCGCGATTGCATTGCATACAATAAAGCAACAACCATATGGCTCCTGCTAGTTGTCGATAACTCGGTTACAAAACATGATCATCTCATACAATAAAATTCATCATCATGCCTTGACCATATCACATCACAACATGCCCTGCATAAACAAGTTAGATGTCCTCTACTTTGTCGTTGCAAGTTTTACGTGGCTGCTACGGGCTTAAGCAAGAACCAATCTCACCTACGCATCAAAACCACAATGATAGTTTGTCAAATAGACTCCGTTTTAACCTTCGCAAGGACCGGGCGTAGCCACACTCGGTTCAAATAAAGTTGGAGAGACAGTCGCCCGCAAGCCACCTATGTGCAAAGCATGTCGGGAGAACCAGTCGCGCGTAAGTGTACGCGTAATGTTGGTCCGGGTCGTCTCATCCAACAATACCGCCGAACCAAAGTATGACATGCTGGTAGGCAGTATGACTTATATCGCCCACAACTCACTTGTGTTCTACTCGTGCATATAACATCAAACCATAAAACCTAGGCTCGAATGCCACTGTTGGGGAACATAGTAATTTCAAAAAAATTCCTACGCACACGCGAGATCATGATGATGCACAGCAATGAGAGGGGAGAGTGTTGTCTACATACCCACGCAGACCGACTGCTGAAGCGTTGACACAACATAGAGGAAGTAGTCGTACGTCTTCCCGATCCGACCGATCCAAGCATCATTACTCCGGCACCTCCGAGTTCTTAGCACACGTACAGCTCGATGACAATCCCCGGGCTCCGATCCAGCAAAGCGTCGGGGAGGAGTTCTGTCAGCACGACGGCGTGGTGATGATCTTGATGTTCTACTGTCGCAGGGCTTCGCCTAAGCACTGCTACAATATGATCGAGGTGGAATATGGTGGCAGGGGGCACCGCACACGGCTAAGGAACAATCTCAAGGATCAACTTGTGTGTCTAGGGGTGCCCCCTGCCTCCGTATATAAAGGATCCAAGGGGAGGGGGCCGGCCGGCCAAGGAGGGCGCGCCAAGGGAGTCCTACTCCCTCTGGGAGTAGGATTCCTCCCCCCAATCCTAGTTGGAGTAGGATTCGCTGAGGGGGAAAGAGAGAAAGGGGGGTCGGCCACCTCTCCTTGTCCTAATAGGACTAGGGGAGGGGGGAGGCGTGCAGCCCATCTTGGGCTGCCCCTTCTCCTTTCCACTAAAGCCCATTAAGGCCCATACAGCTCCCGGGGGGTTCCGGTAACCTCCCGGTACTCCGGTAAAATACCGATTTCACCCGGAACACTTCCGATATCCAAACATAGGCTTCCAATATATCAATCTTTATGTCTCGACCATTTCGAGACTCCTCGTCATGTCTGTGATCACATCCGGGACTCCGAACTAACTTCGGTACATCAAAATGCATAAACTCATAATAACTGTCATCGTAACGTTAAGCGTGCGGACCCTACGGTTCGAGAATAATGCAGACATGACCGAGACACATCTCCGGTCAATAACCAATAGCGGGACCTGGATGCCCATATTGGCTCCTACATATTCTACAAAGATCTTTATCGGTCAGACCGCATAACAACATACGTTGTTCCCTTTGTCATCGGTATGTTACTTGCCCGAGATTCGATCGTTGGTATCCAATACCTAGTTCAATCTCGTTACCGGCAAGTCTCTTTACTCGTTCCATAATACATCATCTCGCAACTAACTCATTGGCTGCAATGCTTGCAAGGCTTATGTGATGTGCATTACCGAGAGGGCCCAGAGATACCTCTCCGACAATCAGAGTGACAAATCCTATTCTCGAAATACGCCAACCCAACATCTACCATTGGAGACACCTGTAGAGCTCCTTTATAATCACCCAGTTACGTTGTGACGTTTGGTAGCACACAAAGTGTTCCTCCGGCAAACGGGAGTTGCATAATCTCATAGTCATAGGAACATGTATAAGTCATGAAGAAAGCAAAAGCAACATACTAAACGATTGGGTGCTAAGCTAATGGAATGGGTCATGTCAATCAGATCATTCAACTAATGATGTGACCTCGTTAATCAAATAACAACACCTTGTTCATGGTTAGGAAACATAACCATCTTTGATTAACGAGCTAGTCAAGTAGAGGCATACTAGTGACACTAAGTTTGTCTATGTATTCACACATGTATTATGTTTCCGGTTAATACAATTCTAGCATGCATAATAAACATTTATAATGATATAAGGAAATAAATAATAACTTTATTATTGCCTCTAGGGCATATTTCCTTCAGTTTTTATAATTTGAGATTACAAAAACCTTTATCTACCATTTCTTTGCCGAACTAGTGCACCTCTACCATTTACCATTATATTGGGTGTGTTGGGGACACAAGAGACTCTTTGTTATTTGGTTGCAGGGTTGCTTGAGAGAGACCATCTTCATCCTACGCCTCCTACGGATTGATAAACCTTAGGTCATCCACTTGAGGGAAATTTGCTACTGTCCTACAAACCTCTGCACTTGGAGGCCCAACAACGTCTACAAGAAGAAGGTTGTGTAGTAGACATCAGCGGCGGGTATCATTATGTTCTGATCTTCACAGATGATTTGAGCAGTTATGGGTATATCTACTTGATGAAACATAAGTCTGAAACCTTTGAAAAGTTCAAAGAATTTCAGAGTGAAGTGGAAAATCATCATAACAAGTTATTAAAGTTTCTGTGATCTGATAGTGGAGGAGAATATTTGAGTTACGGGTTTGGTCTTCATTTGAAACAATGTGGAATAGTTTCGCAACTCACGCCAGCTGGAACACCACAACGTAATGGTGTGTCCGAATGTCATAACCATACTTTATTAGATATGGTGCAATCTATGATGTCTCTTACCGATTTATCACTATCGCTTTGGGGTCATTCATTAGAGACAACTGCATCCACGTTAAATAGGGCACCATCTAAATCCGTTGAGACGACACCATATGAACTGTGGTTTAGGAAGAAACCTATGCTTTCATTTATTAAATTTGGGGCTATGATGCTTATGTGAAAAAGTTTCAACCTGATAAGCTCGAACCCAAATCGGAGAAATGCATCTTCATAGGATACCCAAAGGAAACTGTTGGGTACACCTTCTATCACAGATCCGAAGGCAAGATATTTGTTGCTAAGAATGGATCCTTTCTAGAGAAGAAGTTTCTCTCGAAAGAAGTGATTGGGAGGAATGTAAAACTTGATGAGGTAATTGTACCTTCTCCCAAATTGGAAATTAGTTCATCACAGGAATCAGTTCTAGTGATTCCTACACCAATTAGTGAGGAACTTAGTGATGATGATCATGAAACTTCAGATCAAGTTACTACCGAACCTCGTAGGTCAACCAGAATACGTTCCGCACCAGAGTGCTACGATAATCCTGTTCTGGAGGCCATGTTACTTAACCATGACGAACCAACGAACTATGAGGAAGCGATGATGAGCACAGATTCTGCGAAATGGTTTGAAGCCATGAAATTTGAGATGAGATCCATGTATTAGAACAAAGTATGGACTTTGATTGACTTTCCCATTGATCGGTGAGTCATTAAGAATAAATGAATTTTCAAGAGGAAGATGGACACTGATAGTAATGTTACTATCTACAAAGCTCGAATTGTCGCAAAAGGTTTTTGATGTTCAAGATGTTGACTATGATGAGATTTCCTCACTCATAGCGATGCTTAAGTCTGTCCGAATCATGTTAGCAATTGCCACATTTTATGAAATCTGGCAAATGGATGTCAAAACTACATTCCTTAATGGATTTCTTAAAGAAGAGTTGTATATGATTCAACAAGAAGGTTCTGTCAATCCTAAAGGTGCTAACAAAGTGTGCAAGCTCCATCATCCATCTATGGACTGGTGCAAGAATCTCGGAGTTGGAATATATACTTCGATAAAGTGATCAAAGCATATGGTTTTATACAGACTTGCGATGAAGCCTTTATTTACAAGAAAGTGAGTGGGAGCACTGCAGCATTTCTGATAAGTATATGTGAATGACATATTGTTGATCGGAAATAATTTCGAATTTTTTGGAAAGCATAAAGGAGTGTTTGGAAAAAGTTTTTCAAAGAAAGACCTTGTTGAAGCTACTTACGTATTGAGCATCAAGATCTATAGAGATAGATCAAGATGCTTGATATATTTTCAATGAGTACATACCTTGACAAGATTTTGAAGTAGTTCAAAATGGAAAATTCAAAGAAGGAGTTCTTGCCTGTGTTGTAAGGTGTGAAGTTGAGTAAAGACTCAAAACCCGACCACGGCAGAAAATAGAAAGAGAATGAAAAGTCATTCCCTATGGCTCGGTCATAGGTTCTATAAAGTATGCTATGTTGTGTACCAGACCTATTGTGTACCTCACCATAAGTTTGGCAAGAGGGTACAATAGTGATCCAGGAGTGGATCACTGGACATCGGTCAAAAATATCCTTAGTGGAATAAGGAAATGTTTCTTTGTTATGGAGGTGACAAAGATTTCATCGTAAAGAGTTACGTCGAAGCAAGCTTTGACACCAATCTGGATGACCCTAAGTCTCGATCTAGATACATATCGAAAGTGGGAGCAATTAGCTAGAATAGCTCCTTGCAAAGCATTGTAAACATAGAAAATTTGCAAAAATACATACGGCTCTGAATGTGGCAGACCCGTTGACTAAATTTCTCTCACAAGCAAAACATGATCACTCTTTGGGTGTTAATCACATAGCAATGTGAACTAGATTATGGACTCTAGTAAACCCTTTGGGTGTTAGTCACATGGAGATGTGAACTAATCACATAAAGATGTGAACTATTGGTGTTAAATCACATGACGATGTGAAGTAGATTATTGACTCAAGTGCAAGTGGGAGACTGAAGGAAAATGCCCTAGAGGCAATAATAAAGTTGTTATTTATATTTCCTTATATCATGATAACTCTTTATTATTCATGCTAGAATTGTATTAACCGGAAGCTTAGTACATGTGTGAATACATAGACAAACAGAGTGTCCCTAGTATGCCTCTACTTGACTAGCTCGTTAATCAAAGATGGTTAAGTTTCCTAGCCATGGACATGTGTTGTCATTTGATGAACAGGATCACATCATTAGAGAATGATGTGATGGACAAGACCCATCCGTTAGATTAGCATAATGATCATTCAGTTTTATTGTTACTGCTTTCTTCATAACTTATACATGTTCCTCTGACTATGAGATTATGTAACTCCCGAATACCGGAGGAACACCTTGTGTCCTATCAAACGTCACAACGTAACTGGGTGATTATAAAGATGCTCTACAGGTGTCTCCGATGGTATTTGTTGAGTTGGCATAGATCGAGATTGGGATTTGTCGCTCTGTGTATCGGAGAGGTATCTCTGGGCCCTCTCGGTAATGCACATCACTATAAGCCTTGCAAGCAATGTGATTAATGAGTTAGTTACGTGATGTTGCATTACGGAATGAGTAAAGAGACTTGCCGGTAACGAGATTGAACTAGGTATTGAGATACCGACGATCGAATCTCAGGCAAGTAACAAACCGATCGCAAAGGGAACAACGTATATCGTTATGTGGTTTGACCGATAAAGATCGTCTTAGAATATGTAGGAATCAATATGAGCATCCAGGTTCCGCTATTGGTTATTGACTGGAGATGAGTGTCGGTCATGTCCACATAGTTCTCGAACCCGTAGGGTCCGCACGCTTAACGTTCTGTGACGATTTGTATTATGAGTTATGTGATTTGATGACCGAAGTTTGTTCGGAGTCCCGGATGAGATCGGGGACATGACGAGGAGTCTTGAAATGGTCAAGACATAAAGATCGATATATTGGAAGGCTATCTCTACTGGCATTTGCTTATTTGCCGTCTGCCCATTCTTTGCCGTCCTCTTGCTGACGGCAAAGAAGGTCTTTGCCGTCAGCCACAAGAAAACGGACGGCAAAGATGTGGCTGATGGCAATTGTGGCTGACGGCAAATAAAGTCTTTGCCATCAGCCCGTTCTTTGCCGTCCGCTGGCTGACAGCAAAGAATCTTTGCCGTCCACTAGCAGACGACAAAGAGGTGGGTGGATCCAGCTATTGTTTAACCAACTCAAGCCCACCGGCCCCACCTCTTTGCCGTCCGCAAGCGGACGATAAAGAATCTGTGCCGACCGTTGGCTGACGGCAAAGAGGCGGGTACATTAACGGCCGTCCCGCTCCTCTCTTCTCTCCACCCTCTCATTCCTCCCCACCCACACCCGCGCTACCGCCGCCGACCCCGTCTGCCGTAGTCGGCCGCCCTGCCACCCTACACCCCTCCCCTGCGGCCCCTCGACCTCCACCGCACCC
>NC_041380.1:196564914-196675309 GCF_002162155.2 Triticum dicoccoides
CTGACACCCCGACCACCGACACCCTGACACCACACCCCGACCCCATATATATTTGTGGTGATCGGGTGTATTTTTATTATGGTCATGATTATGATACAGTTAAATTATATACATATTATTATGTTCATGTCAGGTATCCAAATGTTTTTATGTTGCACTAATTTCGTTTACTTTTTGTCATTGCAGGTGTTGACATGATGGTGGGAAAGGGTCCAGAGCGCCCCGATCCTCCTGCGAACGCTATTGGGAGGGGTGGTTCCATTATTCCAGCCCAGCGCCTCCGGAGAGTGCTGCTAGACAGTATGCAGACAACTGCGGCGGGCGCTTCTTCTTTGGCTGGGAGAGGTCGGTGGAGGATGAAGAAGCCTGCTAGAGGTGGACGTGGCAGAGGGAGAGGTAGGAAGGCTGTTACGCCTTCCTCGCCGCCACCCTCAGCTGATTCACCCGACCACAGGAGTGCTCCGTCTGAGGTGGACCCGTCTTGGACTCTGGTCCATGAGCCTCCGGTCGCTGATCCTTCCCCCCACCAGACTCGGGTCGCTGATCCTTCGCCCCACGTTAGTCCGGTCCCAGAGTTTTTGTCTCAGAAGACTCCAGTCATGGGGTCTTCGTCCTAGAAGACTCAGGTCACGGGGTCTTTGTCCCAGAAGACTCCGGCCACGGGGTCTTCGGGCCACGAGACTCCGGAGTCTAGTGGCCCGGAGGATGGTAGCGAGGACACCTTTTCAGATGATAGCTACAACGACGACGAGCTGGTTGAGAAGGGCAAGAAGGTCTACAAGTGTGGCTCTACAAAGCTCCCGCCCGTGCCGACGACCCCCGACTAGAGGTGGTTGATTGCGCCTAAAGGGTTGAAGTAAGCGCATTTACTATTTTTTAACCTTTTGCCTTCATGTTCCTTCAAATTAATATCTAATGTGTTGGCCTTGTCATATTGTAGGGGCTGGGTACGCTCCCGTGGTGCCCGTAGGCCCAACCAGGTCCTTGGTGTGATTTGCCGGCAGCACTTCCCTAGGTGGGTCACGTTGCCCAGTGAGGGTCAGGTTCCACAGCTAGCACTGACCTAGGAGCTGTGCTCGGTTGCCCCGGCCCCGCCGGAGGAGAGGGTCGACGGTGTCTTGTGCGAGACGGTGGCCGACATTGTGTTCCGTCGATTTTGGGTAATTTCTCCTTTACGGAATTAAAAATCAACACTACCTAGTGATTGTACTAATCAGTGTTGTCTTGTTTGATTGCAGACATTCTACAGGGTTTCGGAGGGAGAGCAGGAGGCCGCGTGTAGGGTTTTCGAAAACGAGTACAAACGCCTACTTCAGAACTTAAGGCAAGAGGCTCGGGTGCAGGGCGAGACTACTACGCCTCGAAGGGTATTAGGATGGGCAAGCAAAAGTGTCGCGGCAAGTTTCTGAGTAAGGAGAAGTACATGCAGGTAATTACCTATTCTTAAGGCCTTGAACTTAGTTTTCTTGAGTATGGTGCGTAGGCGTAGCGCTGAAATTTCTCTTGACTCACTTAGGTGCCATCGAGATGGTGTGTGGATAACATGGACTGTTGGGAGGCGTTGGTGGATGCGTGGTGCTCTCCCCAATGGAAAGTCGAGCACCAAAGGGCCAATGATAAGCGCGACCAAATAGAAGGTGTGCCACACCATCAAGGGAGCTCCAACCTGTTTGAGTACGGGGATAACTAGGTATGTGGTTTTCTACATGATTCATGCAATTCATTCTTCATGCTAGCATTTATCCCTTCCAAAATGACTTAATATGCTATAGTTAGCTCTAAAATGACATAATAACCTTGGATAGCTCAATAATGACATAATTAGCATAATTTGGTCAAAAATGGCATAATAATCTTGGTTACCTCGAAAATGACCTAACTTAGCTTATTTTCCTCGAAAATGACATAATAACCTTTCTTAGCTCTAAAATGACTTATTTACATTGCAATATCATTCTTCATGCTAGCTTGAGCCCTTAACTAATATTTTGTTCCTCTCTCTCAGGCGCACTACAACAAGAAGCCTGTGCCAGGTCTGTTCGACCTCTATGGCATGGCCCATATGGCCCCGTACAAGAAGGCCAAGCCATTCACGGAGTCTGACCTAGATGATCCAGAGAGCTTCACCAACAAAACCTCCCACCACAGGCTTGTGAGGTACAGAGACGAGGGGAACACAAGGAAAGGGGAGGACTTTAACCCGAGCCAGGATCCTTTTGATACAGAGTTGGTGATGATATCTGGTGGCGGGAGGTCCCATGGCTCTCAAGACATTGGTGATGGACTAATATGTTGTCCTAAGACTCTCCCGCAGATCAAGGAGCGCCTGAGTAGCTCTGATCCTGAGATAACGCCTTGTGCACGGCCCACGGAGATCGCCATGGCAGTTAGTTATACTGACTCTCTCACCTTGCCTCCATTACATTGTGTGTGCGTCCGTCGATGATTACAATGCTAACGAGGAGTGGTGTGTTGTAGGCTATTGTTGAGAAAGAGAGATTGAAGACGAAGGAGCTTGTGGAGGAGGCACAAAGGGAGGCGGTGGAGAGGGGGAGGGAGATGGAGGAGAGGACGGTTAAGCTCTTGGAGGAGGAGAGGAACCGGAACGACAACGCTAACCGGGCCCTATACAAGCTCATCGTGGTACATTTCTCGTGCATATTAGCCCAATCATGCACGTAATGTGTCACACCCTAGCTAGTTCAAGCATTAGAGTGTGCATCATGTTTAAATTTCTCTTAAATTTGAAGTGGGGAAGGCAGAAACCCCCAACACCCGCTGGAAACAACTAGGGTTTACTAAAATTATTTTCAATGAACCTGAAATGCCCTTCTAAAAAGTTCACCCTCTTTGTCTTGGGTTAGAACCTCTGACAAAATTGGTGCACAATTGTCTAGGTCAACAGAAGGTCATTGAATTAAATCATAAGTATTTGAATTTGGGCATTTAAATGCTATAAAATAATTTAAATGCTCAAATAATTTTGGAAATGAATGTTTGCTGTTGGAAATATTCTAAACAGAGCCCACAATTATTTTTAGGATTTTTGGAAACGTTTTAGTATTTTAATTAAAGCCCAACAGTTGCAGTTAAATAGAAAAAAACAGAAACAAATCAAAAAGAGAGAGAGAGGGAGCCCACCTGGGCCCTACCTATGCTGGCCCAGCCACCTGGCTCGGCCCAGCCGACTGGCTTGCCAGTCGTCGTCCACCTCCCGCCAGGAGGATGCGGAGCGCGTGGCCAGCGCCCGCGGCCACACGCCGGCCACCTCCTGCTTCCGCCGACGCCTGGAGACGTCCAGGGATGCCACGCGACCCCCACGTCCCCCTCTTGTCCTCCCTCACTCTCCCCTCATCTCCCTCACCCTCTCCCGCACCATGGCCGACGCACCTGTCGCCGTCTCACCGCCATAGTCGCGCCCTCCGTCACCCCCTCGCCTCTCTGACATGTCCAGAAGCTCCGCCGCGACACCCTCGCCCTCCCCACCGAGCCACACTTCGCCGGAGGCTCTGCCTCGCCGCCATCGGGCTGTCTTCAACCTCGGTACCCGTCGGACGCCGTTCATCGATTCGCCTCGCTCCGGTCGCCCCCGAGCCCACTGATCTGCTCATCGACCTCCCTATGAGCTCCGCCGCCTTTCCCCTCTTCTTTCCCACGCATTTGCACCCTCTAGGCCATAGTTCCACCATGGCTGAAGCTCGTCTCCGCTCGAGCTTGTCGTCGGTGTCGCTCCGGCGACCATTTGGTCCTCCCGTGCTACGCAACATGCTTGCCGCATCGCGTAGTGCCTCGCTAGCGCCTTAGTTTTCGCGTTTGCACGCCGCAGCCCACACCCCGCACATGGACGAACTCCGGCCGCCGCCTTGGAGCTCGCCGTCGTCGTCTCCGGCCACCGTAGGCCCGGCCTCCACCACCACTAGATGCGCGACTGCAAGAGCTCTCCAACGAGCAAAAGAACGGCCTCGCCCGTGCCCTGTGGGCATTTTCCGAGCCGCACCACCGTCACGGGCCTCGCCGGCGTCGAGTCGCCGGCGAGTTTGACCCAGTTTGACTCCTGGGTGGGCCTAGGTAGACACCCCCCTGAGTCTATGACAGGTGGGGCCGGTCTGCTAACTAATCTAGGATTAGTTTTAACTAATTTTAATTAAATCAGTCACTGACATGTGGGCCCAGGCCCCACTGATAGCTAATTAGTGTTAATCTAATCCTGTTAATTAGCTGAGAGGCTGACAGAAGGGGCTCACCAGTCAGGTTTGACCTGGGCTGGCGCCTTTGACCTACTGAGGTCAGCATGACGCAATGCTGATGCAGTAATGCATTTTCTAGATTTATTTTTATTCAGGAAATTCAAAAAAAATATTCAAAACATCTAAAAATCATAGAAAATCAACCATAGCTCCAAATGCAAAGATTTATATATGAAAAATGATCAGAAAAATTCAATCTATCCATCTGTAATGGTTTCATGCATGACAAAACAAGTTTACCTTGCTGTTTAAGCAGAATAAGGAAATGCACTATTAAAGCCATGTTTAATAAGCTAATAATTGAATCTTTGATTCAAATAAGCACATTCGTTTCTGTTATAGCTTGCATTAAGCCAAGACACATTCATATTGCCATGTCATAGCATGCATCATATTGTTGCATATCGTCATGTGTTGATTGTGTTCCGATGTGTTCTTCGTGGTAGGTTCTGCCTCCGAGGATATTCACGAGTATCCAACTGAAGGGCAGTATCCCACTACCACTCCATCAGGCAAGCAACCCATTGATCATTCCGATACAAACCCATGTTCTCACTTCTGCTCTTGTTTACTACATTAAGACAACGCGATTCAAACTGCTGTGTGCTACGGTAGTTGAACCCTTATCCTCTGCATGACCTGTCATTGCCACAGTAACTAGATGAAACCCACTAGCATGTGTAGGAGTTGATTGAGCCATGTATGTGATTCCTACCTTGCTATGCCTGCTATGCTTAGAGTTGTGTCAGGTCTGGTTCATCTGGGTGATGGGCTAGAGTGAAATGCTTATGTCGGTAATATGAGGGATGTGTTGAACATGTTTTGGTAAAGGTATCGATGAGAGGCCATGTAGGAGTACATGGTGGGTTGTTTCATTGAGATCGTCCCTAAGAACTGAGATCTGTATGTGTGATTTAAGATTCAGCTACTACCATGCATTGGGATCCTTAATTGACACTCTCATCTTCTTAATCACCCTAGTACTTTGTCCAGGAGTTGCAAATAGTTTTTGGTGTTTGTAGGTTATGTGTTGGCGGCCATGCGTAGCGCTGACCCTAGGGGTGGGCTATGTTGCAGTAGATACACCGTGGCACGGTGTATCTAGTCACCCGTTTGGTGTCTCGGGAACCCTGTTCACATCGTTCGGGGCCGTATGTGGAAACCTCGGCCGGACTCCTGCGGATGGAACCTGGGTAGGTGATAAACCTGGACTAGAGACTTAAGTGTTTAGGTAGGCCGTGGCTGACACCCTCGCTGGGCTTCCGCTTGAAGGTTGGTGAGTACATGTCGTGTAAACGGCGGTAAGTGGTGAAAGCGTGTATGAAGAAGTACACCCCTGCAGGGTATAAAACTATTCGAATAGCCGCGTCCGCGGTAAAGGACTACTTGGTTGCCTATACAGTTCATAGACAAGTTAATGGATACTACTAAAAGACTCAAGGAGTATTGTGAGTACCGAGGATGGCCCTCTCGTAGGATGACGAGGGATGATCCACGGTGGAGTATTGTGTTGGTGAGTAGTGGACTCGTGTGCGAAAACTATTTTACTGGTGATGTTCCGTAGGATAGCTTAGCCAAGATTCAAAGCTGGCTTGCTGCAATAACCCCACCACCTTCTTGAGAATGAGCATGTATATTAGGTTCTGATGTAAGACTTGCTGAGTACCTTTGTACTCATGTTTGCTTAATTACTATTTTCAGACGACAACACTGCCCCCTCCGATAGGTTTTATGTAGACCTTGACGTCGACGAGTGACTAGCCACCCAGGTGGTGATCCTGGCCATGGAGGGCCCTATGTAGATAGACAGGCTTCGAGAAGCCTTCTTTCTTTCTAGTGTCTGTACTCAGACCGGTTGCTTCCGCATGTGCTTGTATGATTGTATGACTTGAGCGTCGGGTCATGTGACCCCTATTTGTATGAACATGTTATGTATGGCTCCCTGGAGCCTTTTAAATAAAGTACTTGAGTTGTAGAGTTTTGTTGTGATGCCATGTTGTATGTACTCATATCGGGCATATTGTGTGTATGATTGAAATGCTTGGTATGAGTGGGATCCGACAATCTAGTTGTTTATCCTTGGCAGCCTTTCTTATGGGGAAATGTAGTCTAGTGTTCCTCGAGCCATAGTAGTCCGCTACAGCTCGGTTCACCGGAGTCCTACTAGCCCAGCACTACTATTCAGGACACTTGACTGGCCGGCATGTGTTTCACTTCGTTCCTATGTCTGTCCCTTCGGGGAAATGTCACGCGGTGACTTCCGGAGTCCTGCCTAGCCTGCTACAGCCCGGGTCCCCCGGAGTCCTGTTAGCCTAGTGCTACAGCCCGGAATCACTCGCTGATGACCGACATGCTCGATGTGACTCATGTGTGCCTGTCTCCATAGATCTGTGCAGCTTTGGGTTCACGACTAGCCATGTCGGCCCGAGTTCTCTGTCATATGGATGCTAGCGACACTATCATATACATGAGCCAAAAGGCGCAAACGGTCCCGGGCCATGGTAAGGCGACACCCGTGGGATACCGTGCGTGAGGCCGCAAAGTGATATGAGGTGTTACCGGCTAGATCGATGTGACTTGGAATCGGGGTCCTGACAGCGTTGGCATCAGAGCCGGACTGCCTGTAGGTTTGTTGAGCCAAACTGGTCGATGTCGAGTCTAGAAATGCTTTAGTTATATGTAGGGGAATTGATTGTGGGAGGGAATGTAAGGCTCTTTTACTCCTTTACCCTATGCCTCTGATCCGAGTCATTCTCTTCTCATTCAATGTGGGTTAAGGACTAGGCTCTCTTCTTCTATCAGGTTCACGTGTTACTAGTCCATAGTAGCTTATACGATTGTTGTTACAAGTCCCAGTTCAGTTTCTACTATTCTAAGTATGTTGCTAATTGGATCAGAACCTTGATATGATGTTGTTGAGTGGTATTGCAAACTGTTGTGGATGTCTCAAATCTTTTTCTGAGCATTTATAGCTGTTATGCTGTCCAATTTTCCCTAGAAATTCTGATGTCTTTGCATTGTGGTTGTGCTTTCAGATGGCCAACCGTGCTCAAAACCAAGTGGTTCGCCTGCCCCGGTGCCTCGACGTGCCCGGTCATACTGCTATGTTAGTCTGGGTAATGATCGAGACGGGTTACCGTTGGTATCCCGAATACACCGTTGAAGAGCAATTCCGCGACTTTAATCAAAGCCAATATTTCTGCACCGTCAGGATATTTCCTTCTTATCCTGGATCTATCGAGCCCCTTCACTGAGATGGCTGTGCAGGATGTTGCCTATTCCATGATGACCATTATGCGAGTCCGGACTGGCCTGCTTGGGAACACCGACTTCCGTTACATGCCAGCTTCACTTCCGGGAGCGCAAGGGTATCTTCAGGCTACCTATGCCGACTCCACTCAGGAGGACTCATTAACTCGTACCACTGCTGAGATGCTCGAAGATAAGGACCGAGAGAATCAGGCCTTGAGACTGGAGCTTTTCAATACCCGTGCTGATCATTGGGCCACATTGACTCGGTTTGCACCCGCGGTGCAAGCTGGATGTATGGATACAAGGGATCTGTATCCTGTGAGATCTGCTCTGCCAAACATGGTGGATTGGCGTGATGTAGGAGGCATTACCCCACCCCATGGTCCCCGCAGGCCACCGTTTATTGGTCCAAGACCTCATCCTAGTCCCTATGGTCCACAGGCTCCTCAGGACCGTCTGTTTCCGGATGGTCACGTTGAACTTCCAGGCTATGGAAGTGACTTCTATGAGGACTACTATGGAGCTGTCTGAGTTAGTAGTAGTATCACTAGTATTGTAATAGTTGTATCTCCACTGTCCTGTGTGACTTGTGGAATATGGCTTGGCGTGTAGTCAATTCCGGAGGTGTAGACAAATAATGTATAGGAGCTTGGAATGCCTCTGATGAGATGTAACGTCTTTCATCATAGTTGTACTGTAGCCTGGGCTTGTACTAAACTATGTATGATGTGTATGACCGTTGGTATATATATGGCAGTTTTATATTACCATGACATATGGATGAACATCTCTGCCTTCTGTGTTATCCATTACATTCTGCACTCCTTGCTAAGTTTGAGCCATCCTTATCAAAACCATTGTCTTGTTTTCTCCTAGGATGGTCAACACCCGCAGCAACCCTGCTGCCTCAGAGCAGGGGGAAGCCAGTGCAGCTAGGGGTGAAAATCTGCCTCACCCGCCTTCTCTGGCCGAAGTGATGCCGGAGGCGGAAAGAAACAAGCGTGAGACTAACCGCCTGCTAGAGAGGATTGAACAGAACACTGCACGCCATCCGCGAAATGACTTGGTGTCAATCAATGACTTCATGAAGCTGTACCCACCAAAGTTTAACCATTCCGTCGAACCCCTCGATGCGGATGACTGGCTTCGCAGCATCACTCACAAGCTATGTTCTGCCAACATAGCCGAAGCCGACAAGGTTACTTATGCTGCCTATCACCTCGAAGGCCCTGCTAGCCTTTGGTGGGAAAACTTTGAAGCTATGCGCCCGGTGGCCAAATTACTACTTGGGCTGATTTCAGTGAGGCTTTCCGTGAGCATCACATTCCGAAAGGTCTCATGGATCACAAGAGGGAGGAGTTCTGCAACTTCACCCAAGGAAGACTGACTGTGGATGCATATAGTCGTGAATTTGGGAATCTGGCACGCTATGCCCCTGAAGAGGTATCTACTGACGCTAAGAAGCAGGCAAGGTTCCGCAAGGGACTTAGCCCTGAGCTTCGCCGCGATCTCCGTCTGCACGAGTGCACATCCTTTCAGAAGTTGGTCAATAAAGCCATCAGTGCTGAGATAGGCCAGACTGATTATGACGCTTCACGCAAGCACTCCCGTGATTTTGGCTCTTCATCCGGCTCTGGAACCCAGAAGCGCCGAGTGTGGATTCCAAGCACGGCACTGACACCCAGGTTCATCCCGAGGCCATCCTTTGAGGCGCCTCGTCCCAACCAGCAAGTTGCACCGCCCAAGCCCTATGGTGGCCCCGCTGCTAATGCTGCTCCACAGGCCACTGTGGGGACATGCTTTAAGTGTGGAGAGCCGGGTCACTATAGTCAAGAGTGTCCCCAGAACAACAACCCCATTCAAACTAGAAAGTCTGTTGGCCGTGGTAAGCCCGCGGGAAAGACATTCTACGCCAAGCCGGTCACCACTGGCCGTGGCCATGTCAACTATGTTTTAGCCGAGGAGGCCCATGAGGATCCCAATGTCATCCTTGGTACGCTCCTTGTTAACTGCCATCCGGCATCTATTCTTTTCGATACTGGAGCATCTCATTCATTTATATTCGAGAACTATGCTCGATTGCACAACACGACATTCTGTGACATGCCCACTTCCATAGTAATTCAAACTCCGGGTTCCAAATGGCAAACTTCTAGAGTAAGCCATGGGAACGAAATTCTTGTCGATAGACTTGTCTTCCTTGCATCATTAATAGCTCTCAAGTCCACGGACATAAACATCATCTTGGGTATGGACTGGATGTCAGCTCATTATGCTAAGATCGGTTGTGCCACTAGAACTGTTCAACTTACTCACCCATCGGGCAAGACAGTCAATGTCTTAACTCGAGTGGCCAAGCGCCAGCTTTACTCCTTAAATGCCAACCCCCTTCCAAACCTTGAGGATGTTCCGGTAGTCCGAGACTTTCCGGATGTCTTTCCAGAAGAACTGCCAGGTGTTCCACCTGACAGGGATGTTGAGTTTGTGATAGACCTTGTTCCAGGAACCGTTCCAATTTCTAGAAGACCCTACAAGATGGCACCCTTAGAACTAGCCGAGCTTAAGAACCAACTCGATGAGTCCTTGAAAAAGGGTTTCATCCATCCTACTTCCTCTCCTTGGGCTTGCCCCGTCCTCTTCGTTAAGAAGAAGGATGGAACGGATCGAATGGTTGTGGATTATCAACCTGTCAATTTGGTCACCATCAAGAACAAATACCCACTTCCCAGGATCAACGATCTGTATGATCAGCTCGCTAGATCCTCAGTCTTCTCCAAGATGGATTTGAGTTTGGGCTACCATCAAATCAAAATCAGAAACGGAGACATTCCCAAAACGGCCTTTGTTACTTGTTATGGCCAATACGAGTACACTGTTATGTCCTTCAATTTAACCAATGCCCCAGCCACCTTCTCCCGGTTAATGAACTCGGTCTTCATGGAGTATTTGGATAAATTCGTCGTAGTATACCTCGATGACATACTCATCTAATCCAAGAACGAAGAGGAACATGCCGAACATCTAAGGCTGGTATTGATGAAACTCCGAGAGCATCGCCTTTATGCCAAATTCTCCAAGTGTGAATTTTGGTTGCCAGAAGTGACCTATCTAGGCCATGTAATCTCTGGTAAGGGTATTGCTGTCAATCCCGAGCTAGTTCAAGCCGTCCTTGATTTGACTCCACCTGAGACGGTTAAGCAAGTTCGGAGCTTCCTTGGCTTAGCGAGCTATTGCCGCCGCTTCGTTGAGAATTTCTCCAAGGTTGCTAAACCTCTAACTGAACTCCTCAAGAAAGATAAAAAGTTCGAGTGGACTCCATAGTGCGAGTTCAGTTTTCAGGAACTGAAAAGACGCCTGACATCTGCTCCCGTACTGGTACCACCAGATTTCTCCAAGGACTTTATTATCTATTGCGACGCCTCGCGACAAGGACTAGGTTGCATACTCATGCAAGATCGTCAGGTAATTGCCTATGCTTCACAGCAATTACACCCACATGAGGAAAATTATCCCACACATGATCTAGAGCTTGCAGCTGTAGTCCATGCACTTAAAACTTGGCGACATTACCTTCTCGGTAATCGTTGCGAGATCTTCACCGATCACCAAAGTTTGAAATATATCTTCACCCAACCAGATTTGAATCTCAGGCAAAGACGTTGGGTTGAGTTGATCTCGGATTACGATTTAGGAATAACTTACACCCCGGGCAAAGCCAATGTCATGGCTGATGCGCTAAGCCGTAAGTCCTATTGTAACAACCTGATGTTACAACAAAGTCAACCACTTCTCCATGAGGAATTTCGTAAGCTTAATCTTTACATTGTTCCTCGAGGTTTTCTATCCACCCTGGTAGCGAAACCTAACCTTATAGATCAAATCATAACCGCCCAGCGGTATGATAAGGGCATATCCCAAATTAAGGAAAACATCGCTTGCGGAGTTGCTAAATGTTTCTCCATGGATGAGCGAGGTGATGTCTTCTTCGAGAACCGTTTGGTGGTTCCCAAGAAACAACATCTACGCCAGTTGATCCTTAAGGAAGCTCATGAATCCCCTCTCACCATTCATCCCAGTAGTACAAAAATGTATCAAGACCTACGCCAGAGGTTTTGGTGGACTAGGATGAAGAGAGAAATCGCTCAATACATTGCTAATTGCGATGTTTGTCGTCGTGTTAAAGCAGAGCATCAACGGCCTGCTGGCACCCTTCAACCTTTGGCTATTCCCGAGTGGAAATGGGATAAAATCAGTATGGATTTCATCACTGGGTTTCCCAAGACCAAGAGAGGGAATAATGCCATCTTTGTCGTGATCGACCGACTTTCCAAAGTAGCCCATTTCCTACCAGTTCGTGAGAGTATCACCGCTAGCCAGCTAGCCGATTTATACATCTCCCGAATAGTGTCTCTTCATGGTGTTCCATTGGAAATTAACTCAGACCGTGGGAGTCTCTTCACCTATCGATTTTGGGAAAGTTTCCAAAATGCTATGGGAACTCGTCTCTCTTTTAGTACCGCCTTCCATCCTCAATCAAGTGGTCAGGTAGAGCGAGTCAATCAAATTCTGGAAGATATGCTCCGAGCTTCTGTCATCTCGTTCGGAATGAGTTGGGAGAAATGCCTTCCATTCGCGGAGTTTGCTTATAACAATAGTTATCAAGCCAGCTTGGGCAAGGCTCCTTTCGAAGTTCTCTATGGACGAAAATGTCGAACGCCTCTTAACTGGTCAGAAACCGGGGAAAGACAACTCTTTGGCCCGGATATGATTCAGGAAGCAGAAGAGCAGGTTCGCGTTATTCGTGAGAAATTGAAAACAGCCCAATCTCGTCAAAAGAGTCAATATGATCGTAAACATAAGCCTATGACTTATGAAGTCGACGAGAAGGCTTACCTTCGGGTTACCCCGTTAAAGGGAACCCATCGTTTCGGTATCAAAGGCAAATTGGCTCCTCGTTACATTGGACCCTTTCGCATTCTTGCCAAATGAGGAGAAGTTGCCTACCAATTGGAACTACCTCCGCATCTTTCCAGAGTTCACGATGTCTTCCACGTTTCACAACTCAGGTGTTGCTTCGCAGATCCTATCCGTGGAGTGGACCACGAAACGCTTGATCTACAAGATAACCTCTCATATCGGGAATATCCCGTTCGTATCCTTGATCAAGCCAAGCGTACCACTCGACGTCATAATATCAAGTTTCTCAAGGTTCAATGGTCACACCATTCCGAGAAAGAAGCCACTTGGGAAAGGGAGGATCGTCTTCGACTCGAGTACCCCACCTTCTTTCCAGAGGATCCTAAATCTCGGGACGAGATTCTTTTGAGTGGGGGTGAGTTGTCACACCCTAGCTAGTTCAAGCATTAGAGTGTGCATCATGTTTAAATTTCTCTTAAATTTGAAGTGGGGAAGGCAGAAACCCCCAACACCCCCCTGGAAACAACTAGGGTTTACTAAAATTATTTTCAATGAACCTGAAATGCCCTTCTAAAAAGTTCACCCTCTGTCTTGGGTTAGAACCTCTGGCAAAATTGGTGCACAATTTTCTAGGTCAACAGAAGGTCATTGAATTAAATCATAAGTATTTGAATTTGGGCATTTAAATGCTATAAAATAATTTAAATGCTCAAATAATTCTGGAAATAAATGTTTGCTGTTGGAAATATTCTAAACAGAGCCCACAATTATTTTCAGGATTTTTGGAAATGTTTTAGTATTTTAATTAAAGCCCAACAGTTGCAGTTAAATAGAAAAAAACAGAAACAAATCAAAAAAAGAGAGAGAGGGAGCCCACCTGGGCCTTACTTGTGCTGGCCCAGCCACCTGGCTCGGCCCAGCCGACTGGCTTGCCAGTCGTCGTCCACCTCCTGCCAGGAGGACGCGGAGCGCGTGGCCGGCGCCCGCGGCCACACGCCGGCCACCTCCTGCTTCCGCCAACGCCTGGAGACATCCAGGGATGCCACGCGACCCCCACGTCCCCCTCTCCTCCTCCCTCACTCTCTCGTCTCCCTCACCCTCTCCCGCACCATGGCCGACGCACGTGTCACCGTCTCACCGCCGTAGTCGCGCCCTCCGTCACCCCCTCGCCTCTCTGACATGTCCAGAAGCTCCGCGGCGACGCCCTCGCCCTCCCCACCGAGCCACGCTTCGTCGGAGGCCCTGCATCGCTGCCATCGGGCCGTCTTCAACCTCGGTACCCGTCGGACGCCGTTCATCGATTCGCCTCGCACCGGTCGCCCCCGAGCCCACTGAGCTGCTCATCGACCTCCCTGTGAGCTCCGCCGCCTTTCCCCTCTTCTTTCCCACGCATTTGCACCCTCTAGGCCATAGTTCCACCATGGACGAAGCTCGTCTCCGCTCGAGCTTGTCGCCGGCGTCGCTCCGGCGACCATTTGGTCCTCCCGTGCTACGCAACATGCTTGCCGCATCGCGTAGTGCCTCGCTAGCGCCTTAGTTTTCGCGTTTGCACGCCGCAACCCACACACCGCACATGGCCGAACTCCGGCCGCCTCCTTGGAGCTTGACGTCGTCATCTCCGGCCACCGTAGGCCCGGCCTCCACCACCACTAGATGCACGACTGCAAGAGCTCTCCAACGAGCCCAAGAACGGCCTCGCCCGTGCCCTGTGGGCGTTTTCCGAGCCACACCACCGTCTCGGGCCTCGCCGGTGTCGAGTCGCCGGCGAGTTTGACCCAGTTTGACTCCTGGGTGGGCCCAGGTAGACCCCCTTGAGTCTATGACAGGTGGGGCCGGTCTGCTAACTAATCTAGGATTAGTTTTAACTTGTCACACCCTAGCTAGTCATGCATTAGAGTGTTGCATCATGTTTACTCCTTCATCAGAAACTTGAAATGGGGATCTGTGAAACCCTCAGAATCATTTTGAAAATGACCCAAATAAAAATTTCTCCAAAAGGGTCCAAGAAAATGCTCATGTTGCTCTCTGAAAATATTGGACAGAGATAAAAATCAAACCAATATTTTTAAGAGCTCATAGGTATTTATTTTGGGCATTTGGAATTAATGCATAAATATTTGCATTGGAAATATATTAGTTATATATATTAATATATGTCCAAAAATTATGCCACCTGTTGGGGAGCTCTGGAATAATATATCTAGCTCCTGCAAAAATTGGCATAAGGTTATAAAATGATTTAATATTTTATTTAAATCAAAACAAATGTCAGAAATTAGAAAAACAGAAATAAATAAAAGGAGGAGCTTACCTGGGCTCCTCACTGTCCGGCCCAGCCAGCTGGCCGGCCCAGCCAGCAGGCGGCCCAGCCCGCCTCCCTCCTCTGTCGTCTTCGTCCTCGACAGAGGGAGGGGAGTGTGCCCCCAGCGCGCGCGCGCCACCGCGCCACGCCACCAGCTCGCCTGCCTGCCTGCCCCTCCCCTCCTCGTCTGGATGGCCTGGAACGACGCCACGCCCTTCCCCTGCTCTCTCTCACTATCCCCCGGTTCTTCCCCTCCTCTCCCTCGCTCTCCCTCTCCCGTGTCCGAACGCACCCATCGCCGCCGTTCGCCATAGCAGCCGCCACCGGCCACCCCTCGCCCCTCCGCTGAGCTCAGGAGCTCCGCCGCGACCCCCTCTTCCTCCCCACCAAGCCAAGCCCCTCGGGAAGCTCTGCATCGCCTCCACGCCATCGTCTTCGTCCTCGACCGGCGCCGATGGTCGCCGCCGTTCGTGCTTCCCCGAGCTCGCTGACCCTCCCTGCATGATCCCCGTGAGCCCCTGCTTCGTTTCCCCCTAACCCCATGTTCGATTTCGAGCTCTAGCCGCCCCTCTACCGGAGCCGAGACGCTCCACCGCACGGGCTCGTCGCCGGCGAAGCCCCGGTGACCATTTGGTCACGGGCGTGCACCCGTTGTGCTTGCCGTGACCCGTAGAGCCCCTCCAGCGCCTCAGCTCCCTCGCTTGCGAGCAGCAGCGCCGATCCCGACCGCACCCGAACTCCGGCCGCCGCTCACGAGCTCGCCGTCGTCGGTACCGGCCACCACAGGCACGGCCACCACCACCGTTCGACGCGCGGGAGCAAGGGCTCTCCAACGAGCCCAAGCACGGCCTCGCCCGTGCCCTGTAGCGCGTTTCCGTATCGCGCCGCCGTCTCGGGCCTCGCCGGCGTCATGTCGCCGGTGGGTTTGACCTGTTTGACCTGGGGTTTGACCCCCCCAGGGTCACTGACGCGTGGGCCCCGTCGGCCAGGTGGTTAGATTAGCGCTAATCACTGTTAGTTAACCCCCTGACACTGACCAGTGGGCCCCAGCGCCACTAATTCCTAATTAGGATTAAATTAACCCTGTTTAACCCCCCTGTCACTGACGTGTGGGCCCCACACGTCAGGTTTGACCCCAGCCAGCCGCAGTTGACCGCTGACGTCATGCTGACGTCATGCTGGCGCAATATATATATTTCTGGATTTAAATTAAATCAGGAAATTCCAGAATATTTTTTAAACTTCAAAAATTCATAACTTTTATTCTGTAACTCCAAATCAGACAAATTATATATGAAAAATGATCAGAAAAATCCAATCTATCCATCTGTACTACTTTCATGCATGACTAAACAAGTTAACTTGATGTTTTAAGCAGAACAAGGAAAAGCACTTTAAAAGGCCATGTTTGAGTTTGAAATTTGAATCTTCGATTCAAATTTGTTCAAACCCTTCTGGTTTTAGTTGCATTAGCCCAACACACTCATATTGCGATGTTTCATGCATGCATCATATTGTTGCACATTGTTTGGTGATGGTTGTGTATCGGTGTCCTTTGCGATAGGTTCTGCCTCCGAGGAGTACCGTGATTACCCTAACGAAGAACCGTATCAGTGCATCGAACCATCAGGCAAGCAACCAACCATTTGATCATATCGATACAATCCCATGTTCTCGCTCCTGCTCTCTTTTACTGCATTAAGACAACGCGTTTCAAACTGCTGTGTGCTACGGTAGTTGAACCCATTTCCTCTGCATGACCTGTCATTGCCACAGTAACTAGATGAAACCCACTAGCATGTGTAGGAGTTGTTTGAGCCATATGTATGTGTTGTTCCTACCTTGCTATGCCTGCTATGCTTAGAGTCGTGCCAGGTCTGGTTCATCTGGGTGATGGGCTAGAGTGAAATGTTTATGTCGGTAATGAGAGTGGTGTGGTGAACACGATTTGGTAAAGGTATCGATGAGAGGCCATGTAGGAGTACATGGTGGGTTGTTTCATTGAAGCCGACCTTAAGCACTGAGATCTGTATGTGTGATTTAAGAATCAGCTACTACCATGCATTGGGCCCGAAACCAATGGACCCTCTCGGCTTCTTATTCACCCTAGTTCTCCGTCCAGGAGTTGCAAGTAGTTTCTGGTGTTTGTAGCCTACTGGAGGCCGTGGACAGCGCTGATCGTAGGGGTGGGCTGTGATGCGGTAGGTACGTGGCCGGGTGTACCGAATACCCGTTAGGTATCTCGGGAACCCTGTTCACATCGTTCGGGGCCGTATGGGAAACCTCGGCCGGACTCCCTGCGGATGGAACCTGAATAGGCGATAAACCTGGACTGGAGGCTTAGGTGGTTAGGTAGGTCGTGGCCGACACCCACGTTGGGCTTCCGCTTGAAGGTTGCCGAGTACATGTCGTGTAAACGACGGTAAGTGGTGAGAGCGTGTATGAAGAAGTACACCCCTGCAGGGTTAACATGATCTATTCGAATAGCCGCGTCCGCGGTAAAGGACTACTTGGTTGCCTATACAGTTCATAGACAAGTAAATGGAAACTACTAAAAGCCTCAAGATAAGTGTGAGTGCCGAGGATGGCTCTTCCGTAGGAAGACGGAGGCGGATCCTCGGTAGTGTATTGAATTGGTGAGTAGTGGACTCGTGTGCGCAAAACCATTTCAAGTTGAAGTATCGTAGGATAGCCTAGCCAAGAGTCAAAGCTGGCTTGCTGCAATAACTCCACCAACCCTTCTTGATAATATGCATGTATGTAGGATCTGATGTAAGTCTTGCTGAGTACCTTTGTACTCATGTTGCTATAATTTACATTTTTACAGAAGACGCTGCAACCCCTTCTGATGGGTTCTATGTAGACATTGACATCAACGAGTAGGCTAAAGGCCCAGGTGGTGACCCTGAGCTTGTGAAGGACCACGTAGTATAGCTAGGCTTTCCAAGCCTCTTTTATTTTACTAGTTGTCTGTACTCAGACAAGTTACTTCCGCTGCTGGTTTGTATGTCTGTATGACTTGAATGTTGGGTCGTGAGACCCGTACCTTTGTGTATGCTATGTATGGCTCCCTGAGCCTTAAATAAAGTACTTGTGTCGTAGAGTCATGTTGTGATGCTTCGTTGTATTTGCACATATCGAGCATATTGTGTGTATGATTGAAATGCTTGGTATGTGTGGGATCTGACTACCTAGTTGTTTATCTTTAGTAGCCTCTCTTACCGGGAAATGTCTCCTAGTGTTACCGCTAAGCCATGGTAGCTTGCTACTACTCTGGAACACTTAGGCTGGCCGGCATGTGTCCTTCTTCGTTCCTGTGTCTGTCCCTTCGGGGAAATGTCACGCTTTGAGTACCGGAGTCCTGTTAGCCCGCTACAGCCCGGTTTACCGGAGTCCTGCTAGCCCAGTGCTACAGCCCGGACCCACTTGCTGATGACCGACACGTTCGAAGCTGGGTCATGGATGCCTGTCCCTGTAAGTCTGTGCCACTTTGGGTTTATGACTAGTCATGTCAGCCCGGGCTCCTTATCATATGGATGCTAGCGACACTATCATATACGTGAGCCAAAAGGCGCAAACGGTCCCGGGCAAAGGTAAGGCGACACCCGTGGGGATCCCGTGCGTGAGGCCGCAAAGTGATATGAGGTGTTACCGGCTAGATCGATGTGACATCGAGTCGGGGTCCTGACAGCGTTTTGAATGTTGGGTCGTGAGACCCGTACCTTTGTGTATGCTATGTATGGCTCCCTGAGCCTTAAATAAAGTACTTGTGTCGTAGAGTCATGTTCTGATGCTTCGTTGTATTTGCACATATCGACCATATTGTGTGTATGATTGAAATGCTTGGTATGTGTGGGATCTGACTACCTAGTTGTTTATCTTTAGTAGCCTCTCTTACCGGGAAATGTCTCCTAGTGTTACCGCTGAGCCATGGTAGCTTGCTACTGCTCTGGAACACTTAGGCTGGCCGGCATGTGTCCTTCTTCGTTCCTATGTCTGTCCCTTCAGGGAAATGTCATGCTTTGAGTACCGGAGTCCTGTTAGCCCGCTACAGCCCGGTTTACCGGAGTCCTGCTAGCCCAGTGCTACAGCCCGGACCCACTTGCTGATGACCGACACGTTCGAAGCTGGGTCATGGATGCCTGTCCCTGTAAGTCTGTGCCACTTTGGGTTTACGACTAGTCATGTCAGCCCGGGCTCCTTATCATATGGATGCTAGCGACACTATCATATACGTGAGCCAAAAGGCGCAAACGGTCCCGGGCAAAGGTAAGGCGACACCCGTGGGGATACCGTGCGTGAGGCCGCAAAGTGATATGAGGTGTTACCGGCTAGATCGATGTGACATCGAGTCGGGGTCCTGACAGCGTTGGCATCAGAGCCGGACTGCCTGTAGGTTCTCCAAGCCAAACTGGTCGATGTTGAGTCTAGAAATTCTTTAGTTATATGTAGGGGAATTGTTTGTGGGTTGGAACGTAAGGCTCTTTTTACTCCTTTATCTAATGACATTCTGATCTGAGTCAGTCCATTCTTCCACCGGGGGTTAAGGAATTAGGATATGTTCTCTCTATCAGGATCACGTGTTACTAATCAGTAGTACCTTATAGGTTTGATGGATACAAGCCTAGTTCAATCCTATTACCACATTATGTTGCTAGGATGGATTCAGAACTTGATATGATGATGTTGAGTGTGTACGAAATCCTTTGTCAAATGTCTCAAAATCCTTCTTGAGCATTTACAGCTGTTATGCTGCCGAAATTTTGCTAGAAATTCTAATGCCTTTGCATTATGATTGTGCTTTCAGATGGCCACTCGCGACCTCAATCAAGTGGTTCGCCTGACTCGATGCCTAGATGTACCCGGCCATACTGCCAAGTTGGTCAGGGTAATGACTGAGGCTGGATACCGCTGGTATCCTGAGTACACGGTCGAAGAGCAATTCCGAGACTTTAATCAAAGCCAGTATCTCTGCACTGTCAGGATATTTCCATCTTATCTTGGATCCACCGAGCCCCTTCACTGCTCCTATGGACTCGGGGTTACTATTGAGATGGCTGTGCAGGACGCCGCCTACTCTATGATGACCATCATGCGAGTCAGATCTGGTCTATTTCGGAACTCTGATTTCCGGTATATGCCAGGATCACTTCCGGGAGCACAAGGGCATCTCCAGGCTATCTATGCTGACCCCACCCAGGAGGATTCACGGACTCGCACCACTGCTGAGATGCTCGAGGATAAGGACCGTGAAAATCGGGCCTTGAGGTTAGAGCTCTTCAATACCCGTGCTGACCACTGGGCCACCTTGACTCGGTTCGCACCGGCGGTGCAAGCTGGATATTCAGATATGCGCGATCTCTATCCTGTGAGATCTTCTCTGCCAGACGTGATGGGTTGGCGTGATGTAGGAGGCATCACCCCACCTCGCGGTCCCCGCAGGCCACCGTCTGTTGGTCCAAGACCTCATCCTAGCCCCTATGGTCCACAAGCTCCGCGAGATCGTCTGTTTCCGGATGATCATGTTGAGCTTCTAGGCTATGGAGGTGACTTCTACGAGGACTACTACGGATCGGTCTGAGTTAGTGGTAGTATCACTAGTTCGCACTAGCCGTGTCGTCTATCGTCCCGCGTGACTCGTGGGATATGACCTAGTTGTACTCTTTCCGGAGGTGTAGAAAAATAATGTATAGGAGCTTGGGATGCCTCCGATAAGATGTAATCCTCTTTCACCGTAATAGTACTTTGTTTGGTCTTGTACTAAACCCTGTATGGTGTGTATGACGATGGAATAAAGAAGCAGTTTCTGTATCTACCATGTCATACGGATGATCATCTTGCATTTCGAGTTATTCCTTACATTTTATATCCTATGTCGGAATTTTATCATCCTGACTAAATCATTGTCTTGTTTACCTAGGATGGTCAACACGCGCACTAACCCTGCTCCTCAAGAGCAGGCCGAAGGCAGTGAAGTCAGGGATGCAAATCTACCTCATCCTCCTTCCCTAGCCGAGGTTATGATGGAAGCTGAGAGAAACAAGCGGGAGACCAACCGTTTGTTGGAGCGTATTGAACAGAACACAGCACACCATCAGAGGACTAACGTGGTGTCACTCAGTGATTTTATCAAATTACATCCACCCACGTTCCACCACTCCGTCGAGCCTCTCGACGCTGATGACTGGCTTCGCAGTATCTCTCACAAACTGCGTTCCGCGCTGGTAGCGGAGGCTGACAAGGTCACCTTTGCTGCATATCATCTTGAAGGCCCCGCCAGTCTATGGTGGGAGAATTATGGAGCTATGCGCCCAGCGGGCCATGTCACTACTTGGGCTGAATTCAGTGAGGCTTTCCGTGAACATCACATTCCGGAGGGTCTCATGGACCGTAAACGTGAGGAATTTTGCAGTTTCACTCAAGGCCGACTTTCTGTGGATGCTTACAGCAGGGAGTTTGGTAACCTCGCACGATATGCAACTGAGGAAGTGTCTACTGATGCCAAGAAGCAAGCAAGGTTCCGTAAGGGACTTAGTCCTGAGCTTCGCCGTGACCTCCGTCTGCATGAGTGCACATCTTTTCAGAAACTTGTCAACAAAGCCATCAGTGCTGAAACTGGTCAGTCTGACTATGACGCAACACGCAAGCATGGCCGTGACATGGGCTCCTCATCCGGTGCTGGTCCTCAGAAGCGCCACGTGTGGGTGCCCAACACTGCCCTGCCACCCAGGTTCACACCGAGGCCATCCTTCCAGGCGCCTCACCCCGTTCAACAGTCTGCACCAGCCAAGCCCTATGGGGGTCCAACCAATAATGCTCCTCCACGTACCAGTTCCGTGACTTGTTTCAAGTGTGGGGAATCTGGTCACTATATGCGTGAGTGTCCCCAGACCAACCCCAACCAATCTGCTAAAGCCGTTGGCCGTGGCAAGCCGACAGGGAAAGTGTTCCACGCCAAGCCGGCCACCGCCTCACGTGGCCATGTCAACTGCATCTCTGCCGAAGAAGCTCAAGAGGATCCCAACGTCGTTCTCGGTACGCTTCTTGTTAACTTCCACCCGGCATCTGTTCTTTTCGATACAGGAGCCTCTCATTCATTTATATCTGAGAACTATGCTCGTTTGCATAACACCGCATTCTGTGACATGCCATCCACTATGGAAATTTCTACTCCTGGTTCTAGATGGCAGACCTCTAGGGTAAGTTATGGAAATGAAATCCAAGTCGACAGACTTGTTTTCCTTGCATCGTTGATAGCCCTTAAATTTTCAGATATTAATATCATTTTGGGTATGGACTGGATGTCAGCTCATCATGCCAAAATTGATTGCTTCTCTAGGACTGTTCAACTCACTCACCCTTCGGGGAAGATAGTCAATGTCTTGACCCGATTAGCCAAGCGACAGTTATATTCTCTTAACGCCAGCCCTTTGCCAGACCTTGAGGATGTTCCGGTAGTCCGTGACTTCCCGGATGTCTTCCCAGAGGAATTGCCAGGTGTTCCACCTGACAGGGATGTCGAGTTCGTAATAGACCTCATCCCAGGAACCGTGCCGATTGCTAGAAGACCCTATAAGATGGCACCCCTAGAACTAGCCGAGCTTAAGAAACAACTCGATGAGTCCTTGAAAAAGGGTTTCATCCGACCTAGTTCATCTCCGTGGGCTTGCCCCGTCCTATTCGTCAAGAAGAAAGATGGTACGGACCGGATGGTTGTAGATTACCGACCTGTCAATTTGGTCACAATCAAGAACAAATATCCGCTTCCCAGGATCAACGACCTATATGATCAGCTCGCTGGATCCTCAGTCTTCTCCAAGATGGATTTGAGGTTGGGCTACCATCAAATCAAAATCAGAAACGGGGACATTCCTAAAACGGCCTTTGTTACTCGTTATGGCCAGTACGAGTACACCGTCATGTCCTTCGGTTTAACCAACGCTCCAGCCACCTTCTCTCGGTTAATGAACTCAATCTTCATGGAGTATTTGGATAAATTCGTCGTAGTTTATCTCGATGATATACTCATCTACTCCAAAAACGAGGAAGAACATGCCGAACATCTAAGGCTAGTGTTGAAGAAACTTCGAGAGCACCGCCTTTATGCCAAGTTTTCCAAATGTGAGTTTTGGTTGTCAGAAGTGACCTATCTGGGTCATGTAATATCTGGTAAAGGTATTGCTATTAACCCTGAGCGAGTTCAAGCCGTCCTTAATTGGACTCCACCCGAATCGGTCAAGCAAGTTCGGAGTTTTCTGGGCTTAGCGAGCTATTGTTGTCGCTTTGTCGAAAACTTCTCCAAAGTTGCTAAACCTCTAACCGAACTCCTCAAGAAAGATAAGAAGTTCGAATGGACTCCACAATGTGAGCACAGCTTTCAGGAACTGAAAAGACGCCTGACCTCTGCTCCCGTACTGGTACCGCCAGACTTCTCCAAGGACTTTGTTATCTACTGCGACGCCTCGCGACAAGGACTAGGTTGCATTCTCATGCAAGATCGACACGTAATTGCTTATGCTTCACGGCAATTGCACCCACATGAGGAGAATTATCCTACTCATGATCTAGAGCTTGCAGCCATAGTCTATGCACTTAAGACCTGGCGACATTACCTCCTCGGTAACCGTTGCGAAATATTCACTGATCAGCAAAGTCTGAAGTACATTTTCACCCAACCGGATCTGAATCTCAGGCAAAGACGTTGGGTTGAGTTGATCACAGACTTCGACTTAGGAATAACCTACACCCCAGGGAAAGCCAACGTCATGGCTGATGCGGTAAGTCGTAAATCTTATTGTAACAACCTGATGTTACAACAAAGTCAACCGCTTCTCCATGAGGAATTTCGGAAGCTTAACCTTCACATTGTTCCTCAAGGTTTTCTTTCCACCTTGGTGGCAAAACCTACCCTTACGGATCAGATTATCAAAGCACAGAAGGTAGATCCGGGAATTTCCCGCATCAAGAGAAACATCCAGAAAGGAGTTGCGAATTGTTTCTCCATTAATGATCAAGGGGTCGTATACTTCGGGAATCGACTAGTGGTTCCCAAAGTGCGAAACCTGAGGCGATTGATTCTTAAGGAAGCTCATGAATCTCCTCTCACCATTCATCCCGGTAGTACTAAGATGTATCAGGACCTACGCCAGAGGTTCTGGTGGACTAGGATGAAGAGAGAAATTGCTCAGTATATTGCTAATTGCGACGTCTGTCGTCGTGTAAAAGCAGAGCATCAACGGCCTGCTGGCACCCTTCAACCCTTAGCTATTCCTGAATGGAAATGGGATAAAATTGGTATGGATTTCATTACCGGTTTTCCCAGGACCAAGAGAGGGAATAATGCTATTTTCGTCGTTGTCGATCGTCTTTCCAAAGTAGCCCATTTCTTACCTGTTCGTGAGAGTATAACCGCTAGTCAGCTGGCCGACTTATACATCTCCCGAATAGTGTCCCTCCATGGTGTTCCTTTGGAAATTAACTCGGATCGAGGAAGTCTTTTCACCTCTCGATTTTGGGAAAGCTTCCAAAATGCTATGGGAACCCGTCTCTCCTTTAGCACCGCTTTCCACCCTCAGTCGAGTGGTCAAGTGGAACGCGTCAACCAGATTCTAGAAGACATGCTTCGAGCCTCTGTTATCTCATTCGGAATGGACTGGGAGAAGTGCCTTCCATTTGCCGAATTCGCTTACAACAACAGCTATCAATCTAGCTTGGGTAAAGCCCCTTTTGAAGTTCTCTATGGACGACGGTGTCGAACACCCCTTAACTGGTCAGAAACCGGCGAAAGACAATTCTTTGGCCCGGATATGATTCAGGAAGCAGAAGAACAAGTTCGTATCGTTCGTGAAAAGTTGAAAACAGCCCAATCTCGTCAAAAGAGTCAATATGACCGAAAACATAAGGCTATGACTTTCGAGGTTGACGAGAAGGCTTATCTTCGGGTCACCCCTCTGAAGGGAACCCATCGTTTCGGTATCAAAGGCAAATTGGCTCCTCGTTACATTGGACCTTTTCGCATTCTCGCCAAACGAGGAGAAGTTGCCTACCAGTTGGAACTACCTCCGCACCTCTCCAGAGTCCACGATGTCTTCCACGTTTCTCAACTCAGGCGTTGCTTCTCGGATCCTATTCGTGGAGTGGACCACGAAACGCTTGATCTCCAAGATAATCTTACATATCGAGAGTACCCCATTCGTATTCTCGATCAAACCGAACGTACCACCCGACGTCATAATATCAAGTTTCTCAAAGTTCAATGGTCGCACCATTCTGAGGATGAAGCAACTTGGGAAAGGGAGGATCATCTTCGACTTGAGTATCCCGCCTTCTTCCCGGAGGAACCCAAATCTCGGGACGAGATTCTTTTGAGTGGGGGTGAGTTGTCACACCCTAGCTAGTCATGCATTAGAGTGTTGCATCATGTTTACTCCTTCATCAGAAACTTGAAATGGGGATCTGTGAAACCCTCAGAATCATTTTGAAAATGACCCAAATAAAAATTTCTCCAAAAGGGTCCAAGAAAATGCTCATGTTGCTCTCTGAAAATATTGGACAGAGATAAAAATCAAACCAATATTTTTAAGAGCTCATAGGTATTTATTTTGGGCATTTGGAATTAATGCATAAATATTTGCATTGGAAATACATTAGTTATATATATTAATATATGTCCAAAAATTATGCCACCTGTTGGGGAGCTCTGGAATAATATATCTAGCTCCTGCAAAAATTGGCATAAGGTTATAAAATGATTTAATATTTTATTTAAATCAAAACAAATGTCAGAAATTAGAAAAACAGAAATAAATAAAAGGAGGAGCTTACCTGGGCTCCTCCCTGTCCGGCCCAGCCAGCTGGCCGGCCCAGCCAGCAGGCGGCCCAGCCCGCCTCCCTCCTCTGTCGTCTTCGTCCTCGACAGAGGGAGGGGAGTGTGCCCCCAGCGCGCGCGCGCCACCGCGCCACGCCACCAGCTCGCCTGCCAGCCTGCCCCTCCCCTCCTCGTCTGGATGGCCTGGAATGACGCCACGCCCTTCCCCTGCTCTCTCTCACTCTCCCCCGGTTCTTCCCCTCCTCTCCCTCGCTCTCCCTCTCCCGTGTCCGAACGCACCCATCGCCGCCGTTCGCCATAGCAGCCGCCACCGGCCACCCCTCGCCCCTCCGCTGAGCTCAGGAGCTCCGCCGCGACCCCCTCTTCCTCCCCACCAAGCCAAGCCCCTCGGGAAGCTCTGCATCGCCTCCACGCCATCGTCTTCGTCCTCGACCGCCGCCGATGGTCGCCGTCGATTCGCCGCCGTTCGTGCTTCCCCGAGCTCGCTGACCCTCCCTGCATGATCCCCGTGAGCCCCTGCTTCGTTTCCCCCTAACCCCATGTTCGATTTCGAGCCCTAGCCGCCCCTCTACCGGAGCCGAGACGCTCCACCGCACGGGCTCGTCGCCGGCGAAGCCCCGGTGACCATTTGGTCACGGCCGTGCACCCGTTGTGCTTGCCGCGACCCGTAGAGCCCCTCCAGCGCCTCAGCTCCCTCGCTTGCAAGCAGCAGCGCCGATCCCGACCGCACCCGAACTCCGGCCGCCGCTCACGAGCTCGCCGTCGTCGGTACCGGCCACCACAGGCACGGCCACCACCACCGTTCGACGCGCGAGAGCAAGGGCTCTCCAACGAGCCCAAGCACGGCCTCGCCCGTGCCCTGTAGCGCGTTTCCGTATCGCGCCGCCGTCTCGGGCCTCGCCGGCGTCATGTCGCCGGTGGGTTTGACTTGTTTGACCTGGGGTTTGACCCCCCCAGGGTCACTGACGCGTGGGCCCCGTCGGCCAGGTGGTTAGATTAGCGCTAATCACTGTTAGTTAACCCCCTGACACTGACCAGTGGGCCCCAGCGCTACTAATTCCTAATTAGGATTAAATTAACCCTGTTTAACCCCCCTGTCACTGACGTGTGGGCCCCACACGTCAGGTTTGACCCCAGCCAGCCGCAGTTGACCGCTGACGTCATGCTGACGTCATGCTGGTGCAATATATATATTTCTGGATTTAAATTAAATCAGGAAATTCCAGAATATTTTTTAAACTTCAAAAATTCATAACTTTTATTCTGTAACTCCAAATCAGATAAATTATATATGAAAAATGATCAGAAAAATCCAATCTATCCATCTGTACTACTTTCATGCATGACTAAACAAGTTAACTTGATGTTTTAAGCAGAACAAGGAAAAGCACTTTAAAAGGCCATGTTTGAGTTTGAAATTTGAATCTTCGATTCAAATTTGTTCAAACCCTTCTGGTTTTAGTTGCATTAGCCCAACACACTCATATTGCCATGTTTCATGCATGCATCATATTGTTGCACATTGTTTGGTGATGGTTGTGTATCGGTGTCCTTTGCAACAGGTTCTGCCTCCGAGGAGTACCGTGATTACCCTAACGAAGAACCGTATCAGTGCATCGAACCATCAGGCAAGCAACCAACCATTTGATCATATCGATACAATCCCATGTTCTCGCTCCTGCTCTCTTTTACTGCATTAAGACAACGCGTTTCAAACTGCTGTGTGCTACGGTAGTTGAACCCATTTCCTCTGCATGACCTGTCATTGCCACAGTAACTAGATGAAACCCACTAGCATGTGTAGGAGTTGTTTGAGCCATATGTATGTGTTGTTCCTACCTTGCTATGCCTGCTATGCTTAGAGTCGTGTCAGGTCTGGTTCATCTGGGTGATGGGCTAGAGTGAAATGTTTATGTCGATAATGAGAGTGGTGTGGTGAACACGATTTGGTAAAGGTATCGATGAGAGGCCATGTAGGAGTACATGGTGGGTTGTTTCATTGAAGCCGACCTTAAGCACTGAGATCTGTATGTGTGATTTAAGAATCAGCTACTACCATGCATTGGGCCCGAAACCAATGGACCCTCTCGGCTTCTTATTCACCCTAGTTCTCCGTCCAGGAGTTGCAAGTAGTTTCTGGTGTTTGTAGCCTACTGGAGGCCGTGGACAGCGCTGACCGTAGGGGTGGGCTGTGATGCGGTAGGTACGTGGCCGGGTGTACCGAATACCCGTTAGGTATCTCGGGAACCCTGTTCACATCGTTCGGGGCCGTATGGGAAACCTCGGCCGGACTCCCTGCGGATGGAACCTGAATAGGCGATAAACCTGGACTGGAGGCTTAGGTGGTTAGGTAGGTCGTGGCCGACACCCACGTTGGGCTTCCGCTTGAAGGTTGCCGAGTACATGTCGTGTAAACGACGGTAAGTGGTGAGAGCGTGTATGAAGAAGTACACCCCTGCAGGGTTAACATGATCTATTTGAATAGCCGCGTCCGCGGTAAAGGACTACTTGGTTGCCTATACAGTTCATAGACAAGTAAATGGAAACTACTAAAAGCCTCAAGATAAGTGTGAGTGCCGAGGATGGCTCTTCCGTAGGAAGATGGAGGCGGATCCTCGGTAGTGTATTGAATTGGTGAGTAGTGGACTCGTGTGCGCAAAACCATTTCAAGTTGAAGTATCGTAGGATAGCCTAGCCAAGAGTCAAAGCTGGCTTGCTGCAATAACTCCACCAACCCTTCTTGATAATATGCATGTATGTAGGATCTGATGTAAGTCTTGCTGAGTACCTTTGTACTCATGTTGCTATAATTTACATTTTTACAGAAGACGCTGCAACCCCTTCTGATGGGTTCTATGTAGACATTGACATCAACGAGTAGGCTAAAGGCCCAGGTGGTGACCCTGAGCTTGTGAAGGACCACGTAGTATAGCTAGGCTTTCCAAGCCTCTTTTATTTTACTAGTTGTCTGTACTTAGACAAGTTACTTCCGCTGCTGGTTTGTATGTCTGTATGACTTGAATGTTGGGTCGTGAGACCCGTACCTTTGTGTATGCTATGTATGGCTCCCTGAGCCTTAAATAAAGTACTTGTGTCGTAGAGTCATGTTGTGATGCTTCGTTGTATTTGCACATATCGAGCATATTGTGTGTATGATTGAAATGCTTGGTATGTGTGGGATCTGACTACCTAGTTGTTTATCTTTAGTAGCCTCTCTTACCGGGAAATGTCTCCTAGTGTTACCGCTGAGCCATGGTAGCTTGCTACTGCTCTGGAACACTTAGGCTGGCCGGCATGTGTCCTTCTTCGTTCCTGTGTCTGTCCCTTCGGGGAAATGTCACGCTTTGAGTACCGGAGTCCTGTTAGCCCGCTACAGCCCGGTTTACCAGAGTCCTGCTAGCCCAGTGCTACAGCCCGGACCCACTTGCTGATGACCGACACGTTCGAAGTTGGGTCATGGATGCCTGTCCCTGTAAGTCTGTGCCACTTTGGGTTTACGACTAGTCATGTCAGCCCGGGCTCCTTATCATATGGATGCTAGCGACACTATCATATACGTGAGCCAAAAGGCGCAAACGGTCCCGGGCAAAGGTAAGGCGACACCCGTGGGGATACCGTGCGTGAGGCCGCAAAGTGATATGAGGTGTTACCGGCTAGATCGATGTGACATCGAGTCGGGGTCCTGACATAACTAATTTTAATTAAATCAGTCACTGATATGTGGGCCCAGGCCCCACTGACAGCTAATTAGTGTTAATCTAATCATGTTAATTAGCTGAGAGGCTGACAGAAGGGGCCCACCAGTCAGGTTTGACCTGGGCTGGCGCCTTTGACCTGCTGAGGTCAGCATGACGCAATGCTGACGCAGTAATGCATTTTCTGGATTTATTTTTATTCAGGAAATTCCAGAAAATAGTCAAAACTTCTAAAAATCATAGAAAATCAACCATAGCTCCAAATGCAAAGATTTATATATGAAAATGATCAGAAAAATTCAATCTATCCATCTGTAATGGTTTCATGCATGACAAAACAAGTTTACCTTGCTATTTAAGCAGAATAAGGAAATGCACTATTAAAGCCATGTTTAATAAGCTAATAATTGAATCTTTGATTCAAATAAGCACATTCCTTTCTGTTATAGCTTGCATTAGGCCAAGACACATTCATATTGCCATGTCATAGCATGCATCATATTGTTGCATATCGTCATGTGTTGATTGTTTTCCGATGTGTTCTTCGTGGTAGGTTCTGCCTTCGAGGATATTCACGAGTATCCAACTGAAGGGCAGTATCCCACTACCACTCCATCAGGCAAGCAACCCATTGATCATTCCGATACAAACCCATGTTCTCGCATCTGCTCTTGTTTACTGCATTAAGACAACGCGATTCAAACTGCTGTGTGCTACGGTAGTTGAACCCTTATCCTCTGCATGACCTGTCATTGCCACAGTAACTAGATGAAACCCACTAGCATGTGTAGTAGTTGATTGAGCCATGTATGTGATTCCTACCTTGCTATGCCTGCTATGCTAAGAGTTGTGTCAGGTCTGGTTCATCTGGGTGATGGGCTAGAGTGAAATTCTTATGTCGGTAATATGAGGGATGTGTTGAACGTGTTTTGGTAAAGGTATCGATGAGAGGCCATGTAGGAGTACATGGTGGGTTGTTTCATTGAGATCGTCCCTAAGAACTGAGATCTGTATGTGTGATTTAAGATTCAGCTACTAACATGCATTGGGATCCTTAATTGACCCTCTCGGCTTCTTAATCACCCTAGTACTCTGTCCAGGAGTTGCAAATAGTTTTTGGTGTTTGTAGGTTATGTGTTGGCGGCCGTGCATAGCACTGACCCTAGGGGTGGGCTATGTTGCGGTAGGTACACCGTGGCACGGTGTACCGAGTCACCCGTTTGGTGTCTTGGGAACCCTGTTCACATCGTTCGGGGCCGTATGTGGAAACCTCGGTCGGACTCCCTACGGATGGAACCTGGATAGGCGATAAACCTAGACTAGAGACTTAAGTGTTTAGGTAGGCCGTGGCCGACACCCTCGCTGGGCTTCCACTTGAAGGTTGCCGAGTACATGTCGTGTAAACGGCGGTAAGTGGTGAAAGCGTGTATGAAGAAGTACACCCCTGCAGGGTATAAAACTATTCGAATAGCCGCGTCCGCAGTAAAGGACTACTTGGTTGCCTATACAGTTCATAGACAAGTTAATGGATACTACTAAAAGACTCAAGATAAGTGTGAGTACCGAGGATGGCCCTCTCATAGGATGACGAGGGAGGATCCACGGTGGAGTATTGTGTTGGTGAGTAGTGGACTCGTGTGCGAAAACTATTTTACTGGTGAAGTTCCGTAGGATAGCTTAGCCAAGAGTCAATGGCTTGCTGCAATAACCCCACCACCTTCTTGAGAATGAGCATGTATATTAGGTTCTGATGTAAGACTTGCTGAGTACCTTTGTACTCATGTTTGCTTAATTACTGTTTTCAGATGACAACACTGCCCCCTCCGATGGGTTTTATGTAGACCTTGACGTCGACGAGTGACTAGCCACCCAGGTGGTGATCCTGGCCATGGAGGGCCCTATGTAGATAGACAGGCTTCGAGAAGCCTTCTTTCTTTCTAGTGTCTGTACTCAGACCAGTTGCTTCCGCATGTGCTTGTATGATTGTATGACTTGAGCGTCGGGCCATGTGACACCTATCTGTATGAACATGTTATGTATGGCTCCCTGGAGCCTTTTAAATAAAGTACTTGAGTTGTAGAGTTTTGTTGTGATGCCATGTTGTATGTACTCATATCGGGCATATTGTGTGTATGATTGAAATGCTTGGTATGAGTGGGATCCGACAATCTAGTTGTTTATCCTTGGCAGCCTTTCTTATGGGGAAATGTAGTCTAGTGTTCCTCGAGCCATAGTAGTCCGCTACAGCCCGGTTCACCAGAGTCCTGCTAGCCCAGCACTACTGTTCAGGACACTTGGCTGGCCGGCATGTGTTTCACTTCGTTCCTATGTCTGTCCCTTCGGGGAAATGTCACGCCGTGACTTCCGGAGTCCTGCCTAGCCTGCTACAGCCCGGGTCCCCTGGAGTCCTGTTAGCCCAATGCAACAGCCCGGAATCACTCGCTGATGTTTTTACCGACATGCTCGATGTGATTCATGTATGCCTGTCTCCATAGGTCTGTGCCGCTTTGGGTTCACGACTAGCTGTGTCGGCCCGGGTTCTCTGTCATATGGATGCTAGCGACACTATCATATACGTGAGCCAAAAGGCGCAAACGGTCCCGGGCCATGGTAAGGCAACACCCGTGGGATACCGTGCGTGAGGCCGCAAAGTGATATGAGGTGTTACTGGCTAGATCGATGTGACTTGGAATCGGGGTCCTGACATAATGTTTGCTTTACTATCTAATATGACTGACTCGTGAGAACCAAATGTGCAGACTGTCGGAGTAATGGGCCACGGGTAGGCTAACCCGAGTCCCAGAACCTTTCAAGACATCGGGGCAAGCTGCGCCCCTCAAGACCCCAGGACAAAGAGCCGCCTTCTGAGGAGTCGGCGAGAAGGCCACCGACTAGCCACTCATGATCGAATCCCAGGGACGATTTCAGGACGAACCGACTCCTGACTGACGACTTCCCAAGAAGCCGGCCTTGGGGAGTCGGCTCGTGACTCCAGCGAAACCCCATGTCCTCATCAAGAGGGACAGGACAGGGGAGTGGCTACAGTGAAGACTGCTCCCACCCCTTTCCAAAGGCAAGCATGGTCACAGTA
Source organism: Triticum dicoccoides (assembly GCF_002162155.2). NCBI lineage: Eukaryota > Viridiplantae > Streptophyta > Magnoliopsida > Poales > Poaceae > Triticum > Triticum dicoccoides. The sequence continues at coordinate 196,597,247 of NC_041380.1, forward strand.
CGCCGTACCCGCGGAGATCTCCGTGCGGCGTGGCACTGTTGCCATGTTGGCCCTGACATCAGCACCGGTCGACCGAATCCTGCGCCCACGATGGCTTTTCTGTACGACCTTTTGGGCGGCGGGTCCCACCGGCCAGCGGGATCCCAGAAGACGGCAATTGCGCCACAAGTCGGACCCGTCGGGAGTCGGCCCCCGAGAGTCGGTCGGCTCCTCCCCCGGGGCCCACGTGCCATTAACCAGATGTGATGGAGAGTGGCAATAGTGATCGCCCGCCAGGCGGCGGGGCTGTTTCCACGACTCCATGACTAAGCCCGCGTCATTAGAAGCACGGCTACAGTAATCAGCAGCCGGCAAGACCCGCCCGCGGCGGACGCGGCCTGTCGGCTCTGTACCTAGCCAGTCGACGGGGCCCACCAGTCGGCGGGCCCCAGCAGTCGGCGGAGAAGACGGAGGCCTGAGGCACTGACGGCTGGGCCCGTGTCCAGCCGGATTACCATTATACCCCTGGGGGGGAAGGCCTATATAAACCCCCCAGGGCACCCATGCAAAGGGTTGGAATCCATTAGCACTAGACTAGACCATACAGGAAGGAGAGAGCTAGCCTTGCCTTCTCCTACCTTCAGGAAACAGCTCAAGGAGCAATCTTGTAAACACTTTGCCATAGTGATCATGCGGGGACCCCGCAGAGCAGCAGTAGGGGTATTATCTCCCCAGAGAGCCCTGAAGCTGGGTAAGATTCATCGGCGTGCATGTCTACGCCTCATCCCGTTTCCAGGCACCGGCGACGTTCTACTTGCCCCCACCATGATAAGCCATGCTTTGGCATATGTCGCACCTAACCCCCGACATTTGGCGCCCACCATGGGGCCTGGTGCACCGCCGTCCGGAGACCTTCTCTGGACGGGAACCCTTTTTCTCCCTGGCGAGCGCAGCCATCCAGGCACGCTAGATGGAGTCAGCACTGACGTGCTGCGCGGCATTGAGATCGCCTGCGCAGCCAGCTGCCTGGCCGAACTTGTCGGCGAGGTTCCAACGCAGGCACGGGCGGCTCCGAGAGCCTCCTCGCGGGCCTCCTCGATCAACTCCACGTCGCCGGCGAGCCTGCCGTGGACTTGGAGTCCGTAGGTTCCACCGACCCGATGCTGGTTGACTCAGCCACCGTGTCGCTCGACACGTTCCCCACTAATGTGGTGGTCTACAACGAGCCTCTCCCTCGTGTGGAGAGCGGCGGAAGCACCGTCACCGAGGTGCTCATGACGAGCTCCCCGGCGGAGGAGCGCATGATCCGCTTGGCGCGGTGCTACAAGACCTGACTGCGCCCATTCCGGAAGACGCTGACGCGGAGACGTTGGAGGCACGGCGCCTTCAGCTCGTCGAAGGCGCAAAGAAGCTGGCTACCATGGGACGCTTGTCAGAAGCCTACCAGCGAGAGATGGATCGCGCTGTTGGCGGCTCGCCGGCCCCAGCGGGGCCCAGCCGCCTTAGCGCGGTCCAGCAGCGCGGCGTAGCCATCGCCAACCTGTTCGGGGCAAGCCGCCCTATGTATGCTACCCCTGCGGAGAACATTCGAGCCGCCCAGGCAGCGGCGGACGAGCTGGACAATTTCGAGGGCGAAGAGCGCCGCCTGATGATGGAGCGAGTCCAGCAGCTCCTCGACATGGCTGCCGCGCAGAACGAGGCCGGCTGCCGCACGGAGGCGCCGCAGCAGCAAAACGATGACCTTCACCGAGACCAAGGCACGACGTCTCGGACGCCGACTGACGGCGCCCGAGGAAGAAGAGACAAGGATCCGGCTGTCAGCCACAGTCGGACTCACATTACCATAGAGCGCGACCGAGACGGCCGCCCGAGAGCAGTGGAACGACGGGACGACTGTCCGCCTCCTCCTCCTCGCAAGGAGAGGCGAGTCTCCCCGCCGCCTGTTGATCATCTGACTCTTGACGACCGCCTTGGCCGCCGAGAGGGAGTCGGGGAAAACGACGCCCGCCACCGGATCGACCGGCTTCACCGATCCCTGGCGCTGGAAGAAGAAGACGAGTTGGGTCCGCCTTGTTTCGGGCCCCGCATTCGAGATGAGCCCTTTCCCAAAGGGTTCACACTCCCAAGAGACACGCCCAAGTACACCGGCTCCGTGAAGCCGGAAGACTGGCTAGTCGACTACTCCACAGCTGTCAGCATAGAGAACGGCAACAAGCGTGTAGCCGTAAAATACGTTCCGCTCATGCTCCAGGGCACGGCCCGGACATGGCTGAACAGCCTGAAGCCCCGCAGCATGTACAACTGGGTCGACTTCACCGAAGCATTCGTCCGCAACTTCACCAGCACGTACAAGCGTCCTCCCAAGCCTCGTCAGCTTTCCTTGTGCATGCAAGGTCCCAACAAGTCGACTCGCGACTACCTCACGTGTTGGGCCGAGGTTCGGAACTCCTGCGAGGGCGTGCACGAGGTGCAGGCTATCGAGTACTTCACCACCGGGTGCAGAGAAGGCACCCTCCTCAAGCACAAGCTCCTCTGCGACGAGCCAGAAACCCTTGACGAGTTGTTGATCATAGCAGATAAGTACGCCACGGCTGACTCCTCCATGAAGGCGGAGATTCAAGTTAGCGCAACTGGCAAAGTGGCCCCTCAGGCTCCAAGAACTCCGTTGGGAGACGTTAGTCGGCGGCAACAGCAGAGCGACCACAAGCGCAAGGCCCCGCAGCCGGCAGGTCGCGACAGTTGAAGCCCAGCAGCCGGATGGGCAGCCTCCGCCCAAGCGACAGAAAGGTGGCAAGCCCAACTGGTTGCCAGCCTTCTCATATGAGCAAACCCTGGATGGTCCTTGCAAGTTCCATAGCGGTATGAAGCCGTCGAATCACACCACCCGGAAGTGCCACTGGCTCACCAGGATCGCCAAAGGAGACGGCCTCCTACCTCCCCTGCCTGCTGGGCAGCCGCCGCCGCCTCCGCCCCAGCAGCCGGTTGTCAGGCCAGTCGGCGCAGTACAAGACGAATACCCCGAAGAACACGGAGCCTACATGGTATTTACCAGTATGGCTGATGATCGACGCAGCAGGCGGCTGTAGCGACAAGAGGTGAATGCAGTAGCATCAGGGACGCCAGAGTTCATGCACTAGTCCGAAAAGCCTATCAGCTGGAGCAGGGCTGATCACCCAGAGGTGATGCCGAGTCCGGGCTCTTATGCCTTGGTATTGGATGCCACCTTTGCCACGGATAGACGAGCTGCTCGTTTCTCACGAGTTCTGATAGACGGAGGCAGTAGCATTAACATCCTATACAAGGACACCATGGAGAAATTAGGAATCAAGCAAAGACAGCTTCAGAACAGCCAGACTGTGTTCCACGGCATTGTTCCTGGGCTTTCCTGCTCACCAATCGGCAAGATCCTGATGGACGTCCTCTTTAGAGACAAAGATCACTTCCGCCGAGAGTCAGTTTGGTTTGAGGTGGTGGACCTTGAGAGCCCATACCATGCACTACTTGGCCGACCCACCTTGGCCAAGTTCATGGCGGTCCCCCACTACGCCTACCTCAAAATGAAGATGTCCAGTTCCAGGGGGATTCTGACCATAGCTGGCGACTACCGGAAGTTGTCTGCCTGTGCGACTGAGAGTAGTCGGCTAGCCGAGTCCCTAGTAATCGCGGCCGAGAAGCGGCTCCTTGAGCGGGTTGTGGCGATGGCCAGCAAGCAGCCAGAGGTATCGCCCAACCCAAAGGACTCGGAGGCTGAGGGTTCGTTCAAGCCGGCCAAGGAGACAAAGAAGATACCCTTGGATCCGGAGCACCCAGAGAGGCACGCTGTCGTAGGCGCAAACCTCGACAGCAAATAGGAAGGCGAGCTCATTATGGAAGTATTCTTCCCAGAGTGGCTAGCCAATCCGGTCCTGGTACTGAAGAAGAACAAGCAGTGGCGAATGTCTATTGACTACACGAGCCTCAACAAGGCCTGCCCCAAGGACCCGTTTGCTCTACCAAGAATTGATCAGGTGATAGACTCCACCGCCGGATGCGAGCTGTTGAGTTTTTTGGATGCATATTCAGGATATCACCAGATCAAGTTGAACCCAGCTGACAGACTGAGACCGCCTTCATCACGCCGTTTGGAGCTTTCTGCTACCTCACCATGACATTCGGCTTGAGGAATTCCGGCGCCACCTTCCAACGTTGCATGCAGAAGTGCCTCCTCAAGCAGCTCGGCAGGAACGCCGACGTCTACGTGGATGATGTGGTGGTGAAGACAGAAAAGCGTGGAACACTGCTGGAAGACCTCAAGGAGACCTTTGAGAACCTGCGCCGATTCCAGATCAAGCTCAACCCCGAGAAGTGCGTCTTCGGAGTACCAGCCGGCTAACTCCTTGGCTTCCTAGTCTCCGAACACGGCATAGAATGCAACCCTGTAAAGATCAAGGCCATTGAGAGGATGGAGGTACCCAGCCGACTGCTGGATGTGCAAAAGTTCACTGGCTACTTGGCATCCATCAGCCGATTCATCAGTCAGCTGGGCGAGAAAGCTCTCCCCTTATACCAACTCATGAAGAAGACCACTTTTTCAAGTGGAACCACAAGGCGGACGAAGCTTTTCTCCAGTTGAAGAAGACGCTGACTACTCCACCCGTTCTGGCGGCTCCGACTCCTAAGGAACCTATGCTCCTGTACATCGCCGCCACCAGCCGGGTAGTCAGCATGGTCATTGTAGTGGAACGCAAGGAGGAAGGCAAGGCACTACCTGTCCAGAGACCGGTATATTACCTGAGCGAAGTACTGTCGGCCTCCAAGCAGAACTACCCCCACTACCAGAAGATGTGCTATGGCGTACACTTTACCGCCAAGAAATTGAAGCCCTACTTTCAAGAGCACCCAATCACTATGGTCTGCACGGCTCCACTTGCCGAGATCATCGGAAGCCGAGATGCTTCTGGCCGAGTGGCCAAGTGGGCCATAGAGCTCGCTCCCTACACCATCCACTACCAGCCCCGCACCGCCATCAAGTCACAAGCACTGGCCGACTTTCTCGTCGATTGGGCTGAGACCCAGTACCTACCTCCAGCGCACGACTCCACCCGTTGGCGGATGCATTTCGACGGCTCCAAGATGTGCACCGGCTTGGGAGCCGGCATCGTCCTCACTTCCCCAAAGGCGACAAGCTCAAATACGCACTACAAATCCATTTTGCCGCCTCCAACAACGTCACCGAGTACGAGGCGCTCATTCACTGGCTCCGGCTTGCCAAAGAACTTGGCATTCGCCGGATCCTATGTTATGGCGACTCGGACTTAGTGGTCCAACAGTCATCTGGCGACTAGGATGCCAAAGATGCAAACATGGCGAGTTACCATTTCCTCATGCAGCAACTCAGTGGGTATTTCGAGGGGTGCGAGTTCCTCCATGTGCCAAGAAACGACAACGACCAAGCAGACGCCTTGGCACGAATCGGCTCTACCCGCCAAGCAATACCATCCGGCGTCGCCCTTCAACGCCTCCTCAAGCCGTCTGTCAACCCTTCACCAGAATCAGACTCCATCTTCGTGCCGGCTCCCCCCGAAGAAGTCGGATCCGACTCCAGAGCCCTGGCAGACGGTACGGGGATTTTGGCAGATGGCTCCAAAGCCGCCACAGTCGAAGCCGGCCCAGGGACTGCAGTACCTGGCCCGGGGACTGCGGCGGCGGGCTCGAAGACTCCAGAACTCGGCCCAAGAGCCGCGCCAGTCGGCCTGGGGACTTCATTAACCCAGCAAGCGGTTGTTGACTCCAACCCGCCGCCTCCTAGCCTAGCCGCCCTCGTCCAAGTCGCAGTTCTGGCAGTCAAAGAAATAGCAGCACCCTCATGGGCCCAGCCCATCCTCAAATTCCTGGTGAGCAAAGAGCTGCCGACTGATGAGACCTCAGCTCGGCAAGTACAACACCGAGCGGCAGGGTACACCATAGTCAACAGAGAGTTGGTCAGGCGCAGCGTCACTAGTGTCTAACAGCGCTGCGTAGAGCCAGAGCAAGGCCAAACAATTCTCAAAGACATCCATCAAGGCGAGTGCGGCCACCATGCGGCTTTAAGAGCACTCGTCGCAAAAGCCTTTCGACACGGTTTCTTCTGGCTGACTGCCTTAGAAGAGGCCAAGGAATTGGTCCAAAAATGCAAAGGGTGCCAGAAGTTCAGCTCCAAGTCGCACCAGCCGGCTTCTGCACTCAAGACCATCCCCATTGCCTAGCCTTTCGCAGTTTGGGGTCTAGACATGGTGGGACCATTCAAGACGGCACGAGGTGGCTTAACTCACTTACTTGTCGCAGTGGACAAGTTCACCAAGTGGATAGAAGCAAAGCCAATCAAGAAACTGAACGGTCCGACTGCCGTTACTTTCATCTCCAATATCACAATTCGGTACGGCATACCACACAACATCATCACCGACAACGGCACAAATTTTGCCAAAGGCGCCTTGGCCCGTTTTTGCGCAACACAGGGCATCCGACTGGACCTAGCGTCCGTCGCCCATCCACAGTCAAACGGCCAGGTGGAGTGAGCAAACGGCCTCATCCTGTCCGGCATCAAGCCCCGACTGGTCGAGCCTCTGGAGCGCTCGGCTCGCTGCTGGCTCAATGAGTTGCCAGCCGTCCTCTGGAGTCTGTGCACGACTCCAAACAAGTCAACCTGCTTCACGCCTTTCTTCCTCGTCTACGGTGTCGAAGTCGTCATCCCAACAGACATAGAGTTTGACTCCCCATGAGTCACCATGTACACCAAGGAGGAAGCAAAAGAAGCACGTCAAGACGGCGTCGATCTGCTGGAAGAGGGTCGGCTGTTGGCACTTAGCCGGTCCAGCATCTACCAGCAGAGCCTGCACCGATACTACAACAGGAAGGTCAAGCCGAGATCTTTCCAAGAGGGCGACCTTGTGCTCCGGCTGATCCAGCGGACAGCCGGCCAGCACAAGCTGTCGGCGCCTTGGGAAGGCCCTTTCATCATCAGCAAAGTACTGGGCAACGACTCCTACTACCTGATTAGCACTCAGAAGCCCAGAGCACGCAAGAGGGATGACTCCAGCAAAGAGACAGAGTGGCCATGGAATGCAAATCTCCTCCAAAGATTTTACAGTTGATGTAGTATGTACCATGCTACCTTTTGTATTAAAGTACCAAGACTTCGGGCCCCCCGAGACGAGCTCGGGGACTGGCCTCTTTTGTCTATATGATAAAAGTTATGCCTACGAGTATGTTACTCTTTGATTGCCGCTGGGCACCGGGCTCGACAGGTCGGCCTGGGGACTTGCCGCCTTGCACTATGAAATGCTTCCTGCAGCCGAACAAGTAGTGTGTGAAGCCTAAGCCATCTCCTGTCAGAAGCCTCAGCTCACAGAGTGACTGTACGGTGGGCAGGAGTAAGGTAGAATGGGCATTCGCATGAAAAATGGCTAAGGACTCAAAGCATAGAACATAGCTTAAAGACGGCTTCCAGCCTTCCTTTTTTCTTTTCGCAAACCGACTATTAAGCAGTCGGCTCACCGCCTTCTATTCAACTTGCTAAAAAACACTAAAACGGCTAAGTACTTGCCTTCCCAAAGTAGCCAAGCATTTGATCCAATAGCAGTTCGTAGAGCGGCTGTCCGACTGGCAAGACAGGCAACTAAGGGAAAGTGGCAAAGGGAAAAAGCAAAAAGAGCAATGAGCAAGAAAAGATAGAATTCGGATAAATATTTACATAGCATAGGCCCTTGGCCGAATCTTTGGGCAGAAGTTCAAAATACACCCCGCGAGTGGAATTGTGCAAATTAACAAGTTCTTCAAGACTACTAAAGCAGATAAAATAAAGATAAGGCGGCAGACGGATTCGGAGGGTCGGGGGAGGCGGCAGTGTTAGGCGTTGGGGCGGCCGGCTGGGCAGTCTCGGCTTGATCGCCTCTGGCGGCAGTCGGCTCGGTCGGACGCGGCTCGTTGCTGGAGGCACGGTCGAGCTGAGGCTGGCCGTCCGCTCCGTCTTCTGGTGCCTCCGTCTCGCCTCCGTCCTCTGCCTTGCCTTCCTCCTCGACGCTGGAGCCGATCACCTCCACCGAGTCCTTGCCGTAGTCTGGGTTCATCCCAAACCACTCCGGCGGTACCTCCTCGCCGTCTTCAGACCGCTTGGGGACGAAGATGCTGGTGTCGGTGTACTCGGCGATCGCCGCAGCACGCTTGACGAGGGCGTCTTTCGCGGCTGCCAGCTCCGGTTGGGCCTCTGACCGGAGTGTGGCCAGATGGTCTAGATCCAGCCCCGGATACCATGCCTTGACGAACTCCAAGGACCGACTCACTCTAGCTCGGGCCGAGGAACCCTTCCAGGCCTCGAGACGACCAGCCGTGACCTCTAGCTAGTCGGCAGTCAGGCTGGGGGTGCACGGAGCCTGCATGTCCGGCCACAGGGCGGCAATCGCCTGGGCACCAACACGTTGAAGCCGGCACAACATCCGATGAGTCGGCCGAAGGCGAGCCTCGATGCTCAGGATATGCTCATCAAGGGTTCGGGGGCGTCGGCGGCGATCTCTGCACCTTCCGCCCTCCGACCTTCACGGTCAGCCTCGATGGCTTGGATGGCGGCCTGCGAGTGCCCAGGGAAGAAGTCTGCCAAGACGGAAGAAACGAAGAAACAAGTCAAAAATCAGGAGTCGGCACGATTTATAATCAGCAGCTCGAAGAAAGAAAGTAAAGAAACTCACCATCAACAATGTCTTCAATCTCATGGGAGCCGGAGGCCAGCATTGCCTCTTTGTCAGTCCAGGAGGAGCGCTCGCTCGCGAACTCGGCCAGGAGGGCGGTTTCCGCCTCTTCCGCCTCCTTTTGCATCTTCGCAAGCAGCTCCCTCTGCTCTGCCAATTGAGTAGCCAGCAGATCACGCTCTGTGGCGAGCTTGCTGCACTCCTCCCCCTTGGCGCGCAACACGGAGTTGGCTTCGCTCCGCTGCTGTTGAAGAACAGCATTGGCTTCTGAAGAGAAGAAAGAAAGAAGGCGTTAAGTCGTCAGTAAAGAAGGTCGCCGGGGAGATCCGGCCCGACTGCTCAGCAGTCGGCCCGAATCTCGGGGACTACAGCCCGCGGGTGCGCCAGCGCGCCCCCGAAAAGAAGAAAAAGGACGCACTCCGGCTCTCCGACAAGTCGGCGGTCCGCTTGCCCAGCTCTTCAACGTTGCGGTTGAAGGCAGTAACACGGAGGTTGTGGTAGTCCTGCGACAAAATATTTCAGACAAAAGTAAGTACCCGGAGCTCACCAATTGGAGTTCCGGGCCGCCTGCTCAGCAGCCGACCCGAAACTCGGGGACTACACCCAGTGGGTGCGCTGGCGCGCCCCCACAGAGAGGAACAAAAACAAGAAAAAAAAAGAGGACCAAAGAGAAAGCATACCCGGATGGCTGCTCACGACGCCAGGTATGCCTTGGTGCAATTCTGGATCGCGTCGCCCTCAGCTCGCAGCTTCGTCTGGACGTCCAGAAGCGCCTGGTTCAGCGGCCCTGTGCTGCCTCCTCGCACCCACCCAATGGGCGCGGCGCTCGTCGCTTCGGCGTCTGGGATCGCCGAGCTGGCGGTGCCGGTCTCCAGGGGGCGTGGCGCCGAAGTTGCCTTCTCAAGATGGCAGCGCGTTGGCGAGCCGACTTGAAGGAGTAGCCTCGCCATGGCCTCATCTTCAGTCGGCGGCACCGGCGGGTCCGCCCGCTGTTCGCCCTCCGCGCCCCCAGACGGCGGCGGAAGTGGCGGCGGAACGATCACGTCCGGCGTGGAGGAGTCACCGCCTTCCCTCTCCAGGATGGGGTTCTCGCCGCCGGCTTCCCCAGTCTGCCCCGTGAACTTCGGAGGCGGCGGCACAGAGTTTAGCGGGTTGACGAACACCGCCGATTGGCGGTGCGTGGTCTCCTCAGCCTGCCGCTTCGTCGCGGCGACGGCTTCAGCCTCGGCCAATTTCTTCTTGGCGGAGGCCTCCGCCTTATCGGCCTCCACCTTCTCCAGGCGGGCGACCTCTTCCTCGTTGCACTTCTCCTGCGCATTCCGCTCCATCGCCTCCCGAAGATCGGCGGCGGGGTCAATTCGTCGAGTGGTGGCGGACGTCTCCGCTGACCCCATGACGGAGCCGGCGACGACCCTCTCAAGAGTGAGGGGAGCCCGGAAGCAAGGGAAGCAAGTAAAAGACTCAGACAAAGCCACAAAGAAAGAATAAAGCGTTGAGACGGAATACTCACGCGGAGACCAGTGGCGGCTTCTTCACTTCCTTACGGAAGCGGATGGCCTTCGCAGCCGCCTCGTCCCGCTGGGTCGCCGCAGCCGAACTCTTGGGCTTCTTTGGCCGACTGCCGAACAAGGTCGGCACGGCCCTACGCTTCTTCCCGCCGCCCGGAGCACCCGGCGCGGCAGAAGAGCCCGCACCAGGATGGCTGGCTCCTGGCTGGAGGCGGGGGGCGACCTCCTCATCATCGTCAGGCCAGTCCTCTAGACTGGCCCCAAGCCGCGGGCCGCCTCCTCCCTCGGCGTCGTCTTCCAAAGCCGCCACCCCCAGATCGGGGTCGTCGACGTCGCTCTCCAAAGCTGACTGGTCAGGTGCCGGCTGGTGGATGGAGGAGGGGATTCTGACCAAAGCCGACTGGTCAGGTCGCACAAAACAGACTCGGCAAGAAAGAAGACAACTCGAAGAAAGAAAGAAAGAAAGAAAGGGCAACTCACTGTAGGTGGGGGGTTGGCGCGGGAGTACGGCTCCTTGCCGAACCGCCAATCCTCCAGCAGCTTGCTGTCCGAGAGGTAGTTCACCATGTAGGCCACCTCCTCGTGGGGCATGTCCTTGGTGCACATCCGACTCGGGTCACGGCGCCCGCTCATTTGGCATATCATGTGGGGGCGGCCTTGGAGCGGGAGAACTCGGCGTGCCACGAAGGCGGCTAGCAGGTCCGGACCAGTCAGGCCCTCTGACTGTGTCAGCACTCGGAGTCGTGTGACGGCACCGGCTCCCGCAAGCGTCAGCGACTTGGCCCGGAACGACCGGTTGGGCAATCTCCCAGCCGGCGGGCCGGCTTCGAAGGCCGGCAGGTTGACCCAATCACCCCCGCGAAGACGCTCTTCATGTAGAAGTACGATCGCTGCCACATCTTCACCAACTTTATCAGCTTGATGGTGGGTAAGGGGTTGTCGGCCCCCAACCTCCGCACGGCGATGAATGCGCCACACTGAGCCGGCACGCCTGCAGCCTGGGTGCCGAGCTTGCAGAAGAAGAAGTCCCCCCAGAGCTCGAGGGTGGGGAGGACTCTGAGGAAGCCTTCACACAAGGCCACGAAGGCGGATAGCAGCACCACCGTGTTGGGCGTGAGGTGGTGCGGCTGGAGGCCATAAAACTCCAGAAAAGAGCGGAAGATGCTGCTCACCGGCAGCCCCAATCCGCGCAGGCAGTGCGAGTGGAAGATGACCCACTCGCCCTCCTCCGGCGCTGGGGAAATCTCCCCCCTCGGCACAAGACGCACCCGCACGTAATCTTCGCCGGGGAGCCGACGAGTCTTGCGGAGGAACTTGATGTGGTCGTCGTGAACTTCTGAGTTGTCCCAGGTGCCGGAATGCACTGAGGGAGGCGTGGCAGCAGAAGAAGAACTCATCGCGAGCTGATCGCCGCGGCGTTCGGCAAAGCTTGGGCGCGCAGCGGAGCGAGGAAGAAGAAGAAGGAGAAGAGCAAGGAGTAGTGGGAAGGAGGGGCACGCGTGCTCTGCCGCGCCCCCTCCTCCCCCTACTTATAGCCTCATGGGCTGCGAAGCCGAGGGGGCGGTCGTGGGATTCACTGCACCCACGGCCCCACGACCCCCACGTTTCCACGACAAAGTTACTACACGGAGTAACTCCACGGGAGTCCCAACCGTCCGCCTGGGCCACAGCGGATCCGCTCGGGCGCCGAGGCACGGTAGTGGCAGGCCCCGCCTACCGGCCTGTCCCGTCACGCGCGTAGGCTGGCAGACTGGCCCGGCCACGTGTTATCACGTGACAGGCCCAGAACGGGCGGCGGCCTGGAGGCTTAGCCAGCACGCTACTTGGATCTCCCGCGACGTACGAAATATTGTGCGAGTCAGAGTTGGGCAAGTCCGACTCCTTCTAGTCGGCCCAACAGAAGTCAAGCAAGATCCATGTCTCAGGCACCCAGAAAGAGAAACTGCCGAGGCTCCTCGGCCGGTCGTCCGCGGTGCCTCATCAGCTTCGGGGACTACTGTCGGAGTAATGGGCCACGGGTAGGCTAACCCGACTCCCAGAACCTTTCAAGACATCGGGGCAGGCTGCACCCCTCAAGACCCCAGGACAAAGAGCCGCCTTCTGTGGAGTCGGCGGCAAGGCCACCGACTAGCCACTCACGGCCGAGTCCCAGGGACGATTTCAGGACAAACCGACTCCTGACTGATGACTTCCCAAGAAGACGGCCTTGGGGAGTCGGCCCGTGACTCCAGCGAAACCCCATGTCCTCATCAAGAGGGACACGACAGGGGAGTGGCTACAGTGAAGACTGCTCCCACCCCTTTCCAAAGGCAAGCATGGTCACAGTACGCCGTACCGGCGGAGATCTCCGTGCGGCGTGGCACTGTTGCCATGCTGGCCCTGACATTAGCACCGGTGGACCGAATCCTGTGCCCATGACGGCTTGTCTGTACGACCTTTTGGGCGGCGGGTCCCACCAGCCAGCGGGATCCCAGAAGACGGCAAGTGCGCCACAAGTCGGACCCGTCGGGAGTCGGCCCCCAAGAGTCGACCGGCTCCTCCCCCGGGGCCCACACGCCATTAACTAGATGTAATGGAGAGTGGCAATAGTGATCGCCCACCAGGCGGCAGGGCTGTTGCCACGACTCCATGATGAAGCCCGCGTCATTAGAAGCACGGCTACAGTAATCAGCAGCCGGCAAGACCCGCCCGTGGCGGACGTGACCTGTCGGCTCTGTACCTAGCCAGTCGGCGGAGAAGATGGAGGCCAGAGGCACTAACGGCTAGGCCCGCGTCCAGCCGGATTACCATTGTACCCCTAGGGGTAGGCCTATATAAACCCCCCCAGGGCACCCATGCAATGCGTTGGAATCCATTAGCACTAGACCAGACCATACAGGAAGGAGAGAGCTAGCCTTGCCTTCTCCTACCTTCAGGAAACAGCTTAAGGAGCAATCGTGTAAACACTTTGCCATAGTGATCATGCGGAGACCCCACAGAGCAGCAGTAGGGGTATTATCTCCCCGGAGAGCCCTGAAGCTGGGTAAGATTTGCCGGCGTGCATGTCTACGCCTCATCCCGTTTCCAGGCACCGGCGATGTTCTACTCGCCCCCACCATGATAAGCCATCCTTTGGCATATGTCGGACCCAACCCCCGACACAGACCATGTGCGAGAAAAATGGTCAGGCCCCTCCACCGATGCCCCAGATTGCTCCGGCGACCACGGTGAGTTTGATTGGAATGGTCATTGCTTACTACTATTCACATTTCAGTTTGCGAACTTGCTAACGAGATATTATTGGAAATGATCTTTGGTGCAGCATGGCTCCCGACAAGCATCAACCACTCCTTCTACCAATGCCGGAACCCCGACCGGTCCTTCACCTCCGTCTGGCACTGGCGCAGCCCCGACCATTCCTACACCTCCGCGATAACGGTATTTTTCTTCTTATTTAGCATGTTTAGTCCATTTATGACATAATTTAGCCTATTAAGTCCACAAATGACATAATAAGATGAAGAAAATCAAGGAAGAGGAAGGAAAGAAGGAATAGGAAGAAAAGAAGAAGAAGAAATTTTCTTCTTCTTCTTCTTCTTCTCCAAAATGAAGTTAGCTCTAAGTTATATCAAAAATGGCATAATATGCTTAGTTAGGTCAAAAATGGCATAATTAGCTAGGTAAGCTCAAAAATGGCATTTTTCTTCTTATTTAGCCTACTTAGACCATTTATGACATAATTTAGCCTATTTACTCCACAAATGACATAATAAGATGAAGAAAATCAAGGAAGAGGAAGAAAAGAAGGAATAGGAAGAAGAAAAGTAGAAGAAGAAGAAGAAGAAGAAGAAGAAGAAGAAGAAAAGAAGAAGAAGAAGAAGAAGAAGAAGAAGAAGAAAGCTCTAAGTATATCTCATAATATGCTTAGTTAGGTCAAAATGGTATAATATGCTTAGTTCACTCAAAAAATGGCACGATTAGCTAGGTTACCTCCATTTTACCTAAGTATGCTTACTTCTTCTTCTTCTTCATTTTCTTCTTCTTATTCTGATTCTAGTCTTCTTCTTCTTCTAACTTTCTTGTTTCCCATTTTGCAGATTTAATACACTATATGGAAGCTTGCATGGATGTAGTGCTTGTTTCCCTTTTCTTTTTGTCGTTTGTATCGATGAATAATGTGGAACTTGTTATATGGATGCATGGAACAATGTGTTGGATGAACATTGTGATGTTACTGTAACATGTATGGATGGAACTCTGTTTCTTTTATTATGTATGTATGTTGTCATGGATGGAGCTATGTGTTGGATACATCATATATGTCTGCTGTGCATGTGAAAAAAAAATATGTATATCTGTGTGTGAATTCCTGTGTAATTAAATGGATTCAAAAAGACCAGGGAATATGTAGCCTATTTGTCGTCCACTAGCAGACGGCAAAGAGCTTCGTCGTATGCTAGCAGACGGCAAAGAGGACACGTGGCAGCTACCTGTAAAACCTAGGAACACTGGCTGCCTATTTGGTCACTTTGCCGTTTGCCAGCAGACGACAAAGATTCAAATCACTTTGTCATCCACTAGCGGACGGCATAGCTGGCCACGTGGCAGCTTCCCAGTACTGCCTAGCTGAGCTCTTTGCCGTCCGTCAGCGGGCGGCAAAGAGCTTTGACGCTTTGCCATCCGCTGGCAGACGGCAAAGAGCGTTGTTAACCCCCTAACGGCTCTCACGCCACCGCACTGCCGTCCGTTGTCTTTGCCGTCTGCTGGCCTCGGATGGCAGACGGCAAAAGCCTTTGCCGTCCGTTTGCAAGAAGTGGACGGCAAAGAGGGCCTTTGCTGGCAGGTGTTCATCCGGACATTTTGCCGTCCGCTGGCGGACGGCAAAGAAGTTTTCCGTCGTGATCCATGGCTTTGCCCTTCGCCATGGCGGACGGCAAAGAAGTCGATTCCAGTAGTGTATATTCAGACATCGGAAAGGTTCCGAATGATTCTGGTATTTTTCGGAGTACCGGAGAGTTACGAGAATTCGTATTGGGCCTTAATGGGCCATACGGGGAAGGAGAGAAAGGCCTCAAGGGTGGCCGCGCCCCTTCCCCATGGACTGGTCTGAATTGGACTAGGGAAAGGGGGCGCCCCCTTCCTTCCTTCTCCTTCTTTCTTCCCTTTTCCTATTCCATGTAGGAGGTGGAATCCTACTAGGACTAGGAAGTCCTAGTAGGACTCCACACTTTGGGCGCGCCCTATGAGGGCCGGCCTCCTCCTCCCTCCATCCTTTATATACGTGGCCAGGGGGGCACCCCATAGACACACAACTTGATCATTGATCCCTTAGCCGTGTGCGGTGCCCCCCTCCACCATAATCCACCTCGGTCATATCGTAGCGGTGCTTAGGCGAAGCCCTGTTCCGGTAGCATCATCATCACCGTCATCACGCCGTCGTGCTGACAAAGCTCTCCCTCGACACTCTGCTGGATCGTGAGTTCGTGGGACGTCACGGAGCCGAACGTGTGCAGATCGCGGAGGTGCCGTACTTTCGGTACTAGGATCGGTCGATCGTGAAAATGTACGACTACATCAATCACGTTGTAATAACGCTTCCGCTTATGGTCTAAGAGGGTACGTAGACAATACTCTCCCCTCTCGTTGCCATGCATCACCATGATCTTGCGTGAGCTCGGATGTACGCATCAGCCGAGCTGAAGGCATCGAATGCCTCTTTAGTAAAGCTTGGGTCGCAAAGAGCGGCCCTCCGTCTATCACACCCTAGCTAGTTCAAGCATTAGAGTGTGCATCATGTTTAATTTTCTCTTAAATTTGAAATGGGGATGACAGAACCCCCAGCACCCCCCCTGGAACAACTAGGGTTTACTAAAAAAAATTCAATGAACCTAAAATGCCCTTCTAAAAAGCCCACCCTTTTTGTTTTGGGTTAAAACCCCTGACAAAAATGGTGCACATTTTTCTAGGACATCTAAGGTCATTGGATTAATCCTTATAGTATTTGCATTTGGGCATTTAAATGCTATAAAATATTTTAAATGCTCAAATAATCATAAACTAAAATGTTTGCTGTTGGATATATTCTAAGTAGTAGCCATGATTAATTTTATGATTTATGGAAATGCCTTGGCATTTTTAATAAAGCCCTGAAGCTACAGAAATAATAGAATAAATAAGAAAATAGAAAAAAAAGAGAGAGAGAAACTTACCTGGCGCAGCCCAGCTAACTCACCAGCCGGCCCACCTGGCGGCCCAGCACTGTGCTGGCCCGCGCCAGCCAGCTGCTTCTTCTCCGCCAGGCAGGCAGGGAGGTGAGCCGGCGTGCCCGAGCTCACCACGGCGTCACCTGCTTGCCGCCCACGCCCCTGGACGCCTGGACGCCTCCACGTCGCACCCCGAAGCCCCTGGACACGCCATTCCCCCCCTGTCTCTCTCCCTTGTCGTTCCCACCATGGCCGACGCTCCTGTCGCTGCACCATCGTCGTAGCCGCGCCCTCCGTCATCCTCGCGCCGCGCCATCGTGTCCATGAGCTCCGCCATTGTCGACTACATCGAGTAGGCCGAGCCCCGAGCGCTCGCTCGCCCCGGAGACGCTGCACCGAGCTCGCCCTCAACTCCGGCCACCGGAGATCCCTTTCGGCGCCCCCGCCGCATCAGCTCATCCCCGACCTCTCCGACTACCTCGACGAGACCCCCGTGAGCTCAGCCACCTCCCCACCCTCTCCGTTCTCTCTCTCGAGCCCCGTAGCGACTTCAACCCACACGCACCGCCGCGGAGCTCGTCGCCGACGAGGCTCCGGCCACCCAATGGCTATGCCACCCTGTCCACTAGTCCTACCGCACCTCCAGGAGCTCAACGCACCAAACCTCGCGCCTCCCTGTGCCCCCTAGCGACTAGTTCATCCTCACCCGAGCTCCGGTCGCCGCCAAACTCGTCGTAGGCGACGTTTCCGGCCACCCCAACTCCACCCACTGCTACCACTCGACGCGGCTTCCTCCCCGCATCACGTAGATAGTCTCCGCCATCCTTTTGGTTGCCGGAGTGCAAATCCCGCGCTGCTCCGCCACGTCTGGCCTCGCCGGCGGCTAGACGCCGGCGAGTTGACCCTATTTGACCCCCGTGTGGGCCCAGGTTGACTCCCCTCCTGAGTCTATGACAGGTGGGTCCGGCCTACTAATTAGTTTAGGATTAGTTTTAACTAAATTTAATTAGTTCAGTCACTGACATTGTGGGCCCAGGCCCCACTGATAGTTAATTAGCACTAACATAATCCTATTAATTAGCTGAGACACTGACAGACAGGGCCCACCAGTCAGGTTTGACCTGGCCGACCCAATTAACCCGCTGACGTCACACCTATGTCATTCTGACGCATTAATTCAATTACTGGATTTATTCTTTAATAGGAAATTCCAGAAAATAGCCAAAACTTCTAAAAATCATAGAAAATCAACCATAGCTCCAAATGCAAAGATTTATATATGAAAAATGATCAGAAAAATTCAATCCATCCATCTGTAATGGTTTCATGCATGACAAAACAAGTTAACCTTGTTGTTTAAGCAGAATAAGATAATGCACTAATAAGGCCATGTTAAATGAGCTAACATTTGAATCTTTGATTCAAATGAGTTCATTCCTACCTGTTTTAGCTTGCATTAGGCCTAGACACTTTCATCTTGCCATGTCATAGCATGCATCATATTGTTGCATATTGTCATGTGTTGATTATGTTCGGTGTGCTTTTCGTGGTAGGTTCTGCCTCCGAGGATAAACCCGAGTATCCGTCTGAAGGGCAGTAACCTACTACCACTACAACAGGCAAGCAACCCATTGATCATTCCGATACAAACCCGTGTTCTCAGTTCTGCTCTTGTTTACTGCATTAAGACAACACGAATCAAACTGCTGTGTGCTACGGTAGTTGAACCCTTATCCTCTGCATGACCTGTCATTGCCACAGTAACTAGATGAAACCCACTAGCATGTGTAGGAGTTGATTGAGCCATGTATGTGATTCCTACCTTGCTATGCCTGCTATGCTTAGAGTTGTGTCAGGTCTGGTTCATCTGGGTGATGGGCTAGAGTGAAATGATTATGTCGGTAATGTGAGGGATGTGTTGAACATGTTTTGGTAAAGGTATCGATGAGAGGCCATGTAGGAGTACATGGTGGGTTGTTTCATTGAGGTCGTCCATAAGAACTGAGATATGTATGAGTGATTTAAGATTCAGTTACTACCACACATTGGGCCCTGGAATATGACCCCGCTCGACTTACTGACCCCTCTCGCCCTTTGTCTAGGAGTTGCAACTAGTTTCTGGTGTTTGTAGGTTATGTGTTGGCGGCCATGCGTAGTGCTGACCCTAGGGGTGGGCTATGATGCGGTAGATACACTGTGGCCGGGTATGCCAGGTGCCCGTTTGGCGTCTCGGGACCCTGTACACATTGTTTGGGGCTGTTGAGGACACCCCGGACGGATTTCCTTGCGGATGGAACCTGAATAGGCGATAAACCTAGACTAGAGACTTGTGAGGTTAGTCAGGTCGTGGTCTACACCCACGTCGGTTTTCGCTTAAAGTCTGCCGAGCACACGTCGTGTGCAGACGCTAAGTGGTGGAAACATGTCTGACGAAGTACACCCCTGCAGGGTATAAAACTATCCAAATAGCCTTGTCCGCGGTAAAGGACTACTTGGTTGCCTATACAGTTCATAGACAAGTTAATGGTTACTACTAAAAGACTCAAGATAAGTGTGAGTACGGAGGATGGCCCTCTCATAGGATGACGAGGGAGGATCCCTGGTGGAGTATTGTGTTAGTGAGTAGTGGACTCGTGTGCGAAAACTATTTTACTAGTGGGGTTCCATAGGATAGCTTAGCCAAGAGTCAAAGCTGGCTTGCTGCAATAACCCCACCACCTTCTTGAGAATGAGCATGTATAGTAGGTTATGTTGTAAGACTTGCTGAGTACCTTTGTACTCATGTTTTCTTAATTACTATTTTCAGACGACAACACTGCCCCCTCTGATGGGTTCTACGTAGACCTTGATGTCGACGAGTGACTAGCCACCCAGGTGGTGATCCTGGCCATGGAGGGCCCTATGTAGATAGACAGGCTTCGGAAGCCTTCTTGCTTTCTAGTGTCTGTACTCAGACTATTTACTTCCGCTTGTGCTTGTATGCTTGTATGACTTGAGTGTCGGGTCATGTGACCCCTACCTGTATGAACATGTTATGTATGGCTCTCTGGAGCCTTTAAATAAAGTACTTGAGTTGTAGAGTTTTGTTGTGATTCCATGTTGTATGTACTCATATCGGGCATATTGTGTGTATGATTGAAATGCTTGGTATGAGTGGGATCCGACAATCTAGTTGTTTATCCTTGGCAGCCTTTCTTATGGGGAAATATAGTCTAGTGTTCCTCGAGCCATAGTAGTCCGCTACAGCCCGGTTCACCGGAGTCCTGCTAGCCCAGCACTACTGTTTAGGACACTTGACTGGCCGGCATGTGATTCACTTCGTTCCTATATCTGTCCCTTCGGGGAAATGTCATGCAGTGACATCCGGAGTCCTGCCTAGCCTGCTACAGCCCGGGTTCCCTGGAGTCCTGTTAGCCTAGTGCTACAGCCCGGATTCACTCGCTGATGACCGACATGCTCGATGTGATTCATGTATGCTTGTCTCCATGGGTCTGTGCCGCTTTGGGTTCACGACTAGCCATGTCGGCCCAGGTTCTCTGTCATATGGATGCTAGCGACACTATCATATACGTGTGCCAAAAGGCGTAAACGGTCCCGGGCCATGGTAAGGCGACACCCATGGGTTACCGTGCGTGAGGCCGCAATGTGATATGAGGTGTTACCAGCTAGATCGATGTGACTTGGAATCGGGGGCCTGACAGCGTTGGCATCAGAGCTGGACTGCCTGTAGGTTCATTGAGCCAAACTGGTTGATGTCGAGTCTAGAAATGCTTTAGTTATATGTAGGGAAATTGATTGTGGGAGGGAACGTAAGGATCTTTTACTCCTTTACCTTATGCCCTCTGATCTGAGTCATTCTCTTCTTATTCAACGTGGGTTAAGGACTAGGCTCTCTCCTTCTATCAGGTTCACGTGTTACTAATCCCTAGTAGCTTATAGGATTGTTGTTACAAGCCTTAGTACAGTTTCTACTACTTTTAGTATGTTGCCAGTTGAATCAGAACCTTGATATGATGTTGTTGAGTGGTATTGCAAACTGTTGTCGATGTCTCAAATCTCTTTCTGAGCATTTACAGCTGTTATGCTGTCCAATTTTCCATAGAAATTCTAATGTCTTTGCATTGTGGTTGTGCTTTCAGATGGCCACTCGTGCTCAAAACCAAGTGGTTCGCCTGACCCGGTGCCTTGATGTGCCCGGTCATACTGCTATGTTAGTCCGGGTAATGATCGAGACGGGTTACCGTTGGTATCCTGAATACACTATCGAGGAGCAGTTCCGAGACTTTAATCAAAGCCAATATTTCTGCACCGTCAGGATATTTCCTTCTTATCCTGGATCTACCGAGCCCCTCCACTGTTCCTATGGATTCGGGGTTACTGTTGAGATGGCTGTGCAGGATGCTGCCTATTCCATGATGACCACCATGCGAGTCCGGACTGGCCTTCTTCGGAACACCGACTTCCTTTACATGCCAGCTTCACTTCCGGGAGCGCAAGGGTATCTTCAGGCTATCTATGCTGACTCCACTCAGGAGGACTCATTAACTCGTACCACTGCTGAGATGCTCGAAGATAAGGACCGAGAGAATCGGGCCTTGAGGCTACAGCTTTTCAACACCCGTGCTGATCATTGGGCCACATTGACTCGGTTTGCACCTGTGGTGCAAGTTGGATGTATGGATACCAGGGATCTGTATCCTGTGAGATCTGCTCTGCCAGACATGGTGGATTGGCGTGATGTGGGAGGCATCACCCCTCCCCGTGGTCCCTGCAGGCCACCGTTTGTTGGTCCAAGACCTCATCCTAGTCCCTTTGGTCCACAAGCTCCTCAGGACCGTCTGTTCCCGGATGATCACGTTGAACTTCCAGGCTATGGAGGTGACTTCTATGAGGACTACTACGGAGCTGTCTGAGTTAGTAGTAGTATCACTAGTATTGTAATAGTTGTATCTCCACTATCCTGCGTGACTTGTGGAATATGACTATGTGTTAATCAATTCCGGAGGTGTACACAAATAATGTATAGGAGCTTGGAATGCCTCCGATGAGATGTAACGCCCTTCATCATAGTTGTACTGTAGCCTGGGCTTGTACTAAACTATGTATGGTGTGTATGACCGTTGGTATATATATGGCAGTTTTATATTACCATGACATACGGATGGACATCTCTGCATTCCGTGTTATACATTACATTCTGCACTTCCTTGCTAAGTTTGAGCCATCCTTACCTAAACCATTGTCTTGTTTTCTCCTAGGATGGTCAACACCCGCAGCAACCCTGCTGCCCCGGAGCAGGGGGAAGCCAGTGCAGCTAGGGGTGAAAATCTGCCTCACCCGCCTTCTCTAGCCGAAGTGATGCTGGAGGCGGAGAGAAACAAGCGTGAGACTAACCGCCTGCTAGAGCGGATTGAGCAGAACACTGCATGCCATCAGCGAAATGACTTGGTGTCAATCAATGACTTTATCAAGCTGTACCCACCAAAGTTTAACCATTCCGTCGAGCCCCTCGATGCGGATGACTGGCTTTGCATCATCACCCACAAGCTACGTTCTGCCAACGTAGCCGAAGCTGATAAGGTTACTTATGCAGCCTACCATCTCGAAGGCCTTGCTAGCCTCTGGTGGGAGAATTTTGAAGCTATGCGCCCGGTCGGCCAAATCACTACTTGGGCTGAATTCAGTGAGGCTTTCCATGAGCATCACATTCCGGAAGGTCTCATAGATTGTAAGAGGGAGGAGTTCTGCAATTTCACCCAAGGAAGACTGACTGTGGATGCATATAGCCGTTAATTTGGGAATCTGGCACGTTATGCTCCTGAAGAGGTGTCTACCGACGCTAAGAAGCAGGCAAGGTTCCGCAAGGGACTTAGCCCTGAGCTTCGCCGCGATCTTCGTTTGCACGAGTGCACCTCCTTTCAGAAGTTGGTCAATAAAGCCATCAGTGCGGAGTCAGGCCAGTCTGATTATGACGCTTCACGTAAACACTCACGTGATTTTGGCTCTTCATTCGGCTCTGGAGCTCAGGAGCGCCGGGTGTGGATCCCACGCACGGCACTGCCACCCAGGTTCATTCCGAGGCCATCCTTTGAGACGCCTCATCCCAACCAGTAGTTTGCACCGCCCAAGTCCTATGGTGGCCCCGCTGCTAATGCTGCTCCACGCCCCAATGTGGTGACATGCTTTAAGTGTGGGGAGCCGGGTCACTATAGTCGAGAGTGTCCCCAGAACAACCCCAATCAGACTGGAAAGTCCGTTGGCCGTGGTAAGCCAGCGGGAAAGACATTCTACGCCAAGCCAGTCACTACTACACGTGGCCATGTCAACTATGTTTCAGCCGAGGAGGCTCATGAGGATCCTAACGTCGTCCTTGGTACGCTCCTTGTTAATTGCCATCCGGCATCTGTTCTTTTCGATACTGGAGCATCTCATTCATTCATATCCGAGAACTATGCTCGATCGCATAATACGACATTCTGTGACATGCCCTCTACCATGGAAATTCAAACCCCTGGCTCTAGATGGCAAACTTCTAGAGTAAGCCATGGGAACGAAATTCTTGTCGATAGACTTGTCTTCCTTGCATCCTTAATAGCTCTCAAGTCCTCGGACATAAACATCATTTTGGGTATGGACTGGATGTCAGCTCATTATGCTAAGATTGATTGTGCCACTAGAACCGTTCAACTTACTCACCCATCGGGCAAGACAGACAATGTCTTAACCCGAGTGGCCAAGCGCCAGCTTTACTCCCTAAACGCCAACCCCCTTCCAGACCTTGAAGATGTTCCGGTAGTCCGAGACTTTCTGGATGTCTTTCCAGAAGAACTGCCAGGTGTTCCACCTGACAGGGATGTCGAGTTTGTGATAGACCTTGTTCCAGGAACCGTTCCAATTTCTAGGAGACCCTATAAGATGGCACCCTTAGAACTAGCCGAGCTTAAGAACCAACTCGATGAGTCCTTCAAAAAGGGTTTCATCCGTCCTAGTTCCTCTCCTTGGGCTTGCCCCGTCCTCTTCGTCAAGAAGAAGGATGGAACGGATCGAATGGTTGTAGATTACCGACCTGTCAACTTGGTCACTATCAAGAACAAGTATCCACTTCCCAGGATCAACGATCTGTATGATCAGCTCACTGGATCCTCAGTCTTTTCCAAGATGGATTTGAGGTTGGGCTACCATCAAATCAAAATCAAAAACGGGGACATTCCCAAAACGGCCTTTGTTACTCGTTATGGCCAATACGAGTACACCGTTATGTCCTTCGGTTTAACCAATGCCCCAGCCACCTTCTCCCGGTTAATGAACTCGGTCTTCATGGAGTATTTGGATAAATTCGTCGTAGTTTATCTCGATGACATACTCATCTACTCCAAGAATGAAGAGGAACATGCCGAACATCTACGGCTGGTATTGATGAAACTTCGAGAGCATCGCTTTTATGCCAAATTCTCCATGTGTGAATTTTGGTTCCCAGAAGTGACCTATCTAGGCCATGTAATCTCTAGTAAGGGTATTGCTATCAATCCCGAGCGAGTTCAAGCCGTCCTTGATTGGACTCCACCTGAGACGGTCAAGCAAGTCCGGAGCTTCCTTGGCTTAGCGAGCTATTGCCGCCGCTTCGTCGAGAATTTCTCCAAGGTTGCTAAACCTCTAAGTGAACTCCTTAAGAAAGATAAAAAGTTCGAGTGGACTCCACAGTGCGAGTTCAGCTTTCAGGAACTGAAAAGACGCCTGACATCTGCTCCCGTACTGGTACCACCAGATTTCTCCAAGGACTTTATTATCTATTGCGATGCCTCGCGACAAGGACTAGGTTGCATACTCATGCAGGATCGTCAGGTAATTGCCTATGCTTCATGGCAATTACACCCACATGAGGAAAACTATCCCACACATGATCTAGAGCTTGCAGCTATAGTCCATGCAATCAAAACATGGCAACATTACCTCCTTGGTAATCGTTGCGAGATCTTCACCGATCACCAAAGTTTGAAATATATCTTCACCCAACCGGATTTGAATCTCACGCAACGACCTTGGGTCGAGTTGATCTTGGATTACGATTTAGGAATAACTTACACCCCGGGCAAAGCCAATGTCATGGCTGATGCACTAAGTCGTAAGTCCTATTGTAACAACCTGATGTTACAACAAAGTCAACCACTTCTCCACAAGGAATTTCGTAAGATTAATCTTCACATTGTTCCTCGAGGTTTTCTATCCACCCTGGTGGCGAAACCTACCCTTATGGATCAAATCATAGGTGCCCAGAAGCGTGATAAGGGCATATTCTGGATTAAGGAAAACATTGCTAGAGGAGTTGCTAAATGTTTTTCCATGGATGAGCAAGGTGCTATCTTCTTCGAGAACCGTTTGGTGGTTCCCAAGAAACAACATCTACGCCAGTTGATTCTCAAGGAAGCTCATGAATCCCCTCTCACCATTCATCCCGGTAGTACCAAGATGTATCAAGACCTACGCCAGAGGTTTTGGTGGACTAGGATGAAGAGAGAAATCGCTCAATACATTGCTAATTGCGATGTTTGTCGTCGTGTCAAAGAAGAGCATCAACGGCCTGCTGGCACCCTTCAACCTTTGGCTATTCCTGAATGGAAATGGGATAAAATCAGTATGGATTTCATCACTGGGTTTTCCCGGACCAAGAGAGGGAATAATGCCATCTTCGTCGTGATCGACTGTCTTTCCAAAGTAGCCCACTTTCTACCTGTTCATGAGAGTATCACCGCTAGCCAGCTAGCTGAGTTATACATCTCCCGAATAGTGTCTCTTCATGGTGTTCCATTGGAAATTAACTCAGACCGTGGGAGTCTCTTCACCTCTCGATTTTGGGAAAGTTTCCAAAATGCTATGGGAACTCGTCTCTCTTTTAGCACCGCCTTCCATCCTCAATCAAGTGGTCAAGTAGAGCGAGTCAATCAAATTCTGGAAGATATGCTCCGAGATTCTGTCATCTCGTTCGGAATGGGTTTGGAGAAATACCTTCCATTCGCGGAGTTTGCTTATAACAATAGTTATCAAGCTAGCTTGGGCAAAGCTCCTTTTGAAGTCCTCTATGGACGAAAATGTCGAACACCTCTTAACTGGTCAGAAACCGGGGAAAGACAACTCTTTGGCCAGGATATGATTCAGGAAGCAGAAGAGCAGGTTCGCGTTATTCATGAGAAATTGAAAACAGCCCAATCTCGTCAAAAGAGCCAATATGATCGTAAACATAAGCTCATGACTTTTGAAGTCGGCGAGAAGGCTTACCTTCGGGTTACTCCATTAAAGGGAACCCATCATTTCGGTATCAAAGGCAAATTGGCTCCTCGCTACATCGGACCATTTCGCATTCTTACCAAACGAGGAGAAGTTGCCTACCAATTAGAACTACCTTCGCATCTTTCCAGAGTTCACGATGTCTTCCACGTTTCTCAACTCAGGCGTTGCTTCACGGATCCTATCCGTGGAGTGGACCACGAAACACTTGATCTACAAGATAACCTCTCTTATCGGGAATATCCCGTTCGTATCCTTGATCAAGCCGAGCGTACCACTCGATGTCATAATATCAAGTTTCTCAAGGTTCAATGGTCACATCATTCCGAGAAAGAAGCCACTTGGGAAAGGGAGGATCGTCTTCGACTCGAGTACCCCACCTTCTTCCCGGAGGATCCTAAATCTCGGGACGAGATTCTTTTGAGTGGGGGTGAGTTGTCACACCCTAGCTAGTTCAAGCATTATAGTGTGCATCATGTTTAATTTTCACTTAAATTTGAAATGGGGATGATAGAACCCCCAGCACCCTCCCGGAACAACTAGGGTTTACTAAAAAAAACTTTTTCAATGAACCTGAAATGCCCTTCTAAAAAGCCCACCCTTTTTGTTTTGGGTTAAAACCCCTGACAAAAATGGTGCACATTTTTCTAGGACATCTAAGGTCATTGGATTAATCCTTATAGTATTTGCATTTGGGCATTTAAATGCTATAAAATATTTTAAATGCTCAAATAATCATAAACTAAAATGTTTGTTGTTGGATATATTCTAAGAAGTAGCCATGATTAATTTTATGATTTATGGAAATGCCCTGGCATTTTTAATAAAGCCCTGAATCTACAGAAATAATAGAATAAATAAGAAAAACAGAAGAAAAAAAAGAGAGAGAGAGAAACTTACCTGGCGCAGCCCAGCTAACTCACCAGCCGGCCCACCTGGCGGCCCAGCACTGTGCTGGCCCGCGCCAGCCAGCTGCTTCTTCTCCGCCAGGCAGGGAGGGAGGTGATGTCGGCGTGCCCGAGCTCGCCACGGTGTCACCTGCTTGCCGCCCACGCCCCTGGATGCTTGGACGCCTCCACGTCGCACCTCGAAGCCCCTTGACACGCCATTTGCCCCCCCCCCCTGTCTCTCTCCCTCGCCGTTCCCCACCATGGCCGACGCTCCTGTCGCCGCACCGTCGTCGTAGCCGCACCCTCCGTCGTCCTCGCGCCGCGCCATCATGTCCATGAGCTCCGCCGTCGTCGACTACATCGAGTAGGCCGAGCCCCGAGCGCTCGCTCGCCCCGGAGACGCTGCACCGAGCTCGCCCTCAACTCCGGCCACCGGAGATCCCTTTCGGCGCCCCCGCCGCATCAGCTCATCCCCGACCTCTCCGACTACCTCGACGAGTCCCCCGTGAGCTCAGCCACCTTCCCACCCTCTGTGTTCTCTCTCTCGAGGCCCGTAGCGACTACATGTAGATCACCCACACGCACCGCCGCGGAGCTCGTCGCCGACGAGGCTTCGGCCACCCAATGGCCATGCCACCCTGTCCACTAGTCCTACCGCACCTCCAGGAGCTCAACACACCAAACCTCGTGCCTCCCCGTGCCCCCTAGCGACTAGTTCATCCTCACCCGAGCTCCGGCCGCTGCCAAACTCGTTGCCGGCGATGTTTCCGGCCACCCCAGCTCCACCCACTGCTACCACTCGACGTGGCTTCCTCCCCGCATCACGTAGATAGTCTCCGTTGTCCTTTTGGTCGCCGGAGTGCAAATCCCGCGTTGCTCCGCCGCGTCTGGCCTCGCCGGCGGCTAGACACCGGCGAGTTGACCCTGTTTGAACCTCGTCTGGGCCCAGGTTGACTCCTCTCCTGAGTCTATGACAGGTGGGGCCGTCCTGCTAATTAGTTTAGGATTAGTTTTAACTTAATTTAATTAGTTCAGTCACTGACATGTGGGCCCAAGCCCCACTGACAGTTAATTAGCACTAACATAATCCTGTTAATTAGCTGAGACACTGACAGACAGGGCCCACCAGTCAGGTTTGACCTGGCCGACCCAGTTGACCCGCTGACGTCACACCTATGTCATGCTGACGCATTAATTCAATTACTGGATTTATTCTTTAATAGGAAATTCCAGAAAATAGCCAAAACTTCTAAAAATCATAGAAAATCAACCATAGCTCCAAATGCAAAGATTTATATATGAAAAATGATCAGAAAAATTCAATCCATCCATCTGTAATGGTTTCATGCATGACAAAACAAGTTAACCTTGTTGTTTAAGCAGAATAAGATAATGCACTAATAAGGCCATGTTAAATGAGCTAACTTGATTCAAATGAGTTCATTCCTACCTGTTTTAGCTGGCATTAGGCCAAGACACTTTCATCTTGTCATGTCATAGCATGCATCATATTGTTGCATATTGTCATGTGTTGATTATGTTCAGAGTGGTTTTCATGGTAGGTTCTGCCTCCGAGGATAACCCCGAGTATCCGTCTGAAGGGCAGTACCCTAGTACCACTACAACAGGCAAGCAACCCATTGATCATTCCGATACAAACCCATGTTCTCGCTTCTGCTCTTGTTTACTGCATTAAGACAACGTGATTCAAACTGTTGTGTGCTACGGTAGTTGAACCCTTATCCTCTGCAAGACCTGTCATTGCCACAGTAACTAGATGAAACCCACTAGCATGTGTAGGAGTTGATTGAGCCATGTATGTGATTCCTACCTTGCTATGCCTGCTATACTTAGAGTTGTGTTAGGTTTGGTTCATCTGGGTGATGGGCTAGAGTGAAATGATTATGTCGGTAATGTGAGGGATGTGTTGAACATGTTTTGGTAAAGGTATCGATGAGAGGCCATGTAGGAGTACATGGTGGGTTGTTTCATTGAGGCCGTCCATAAGAACTGAGATCTGTATGCGTGATTTAAGATTCAGTTACTACCACACATTGGGCCCTAAAATATGACCCCGCTCGACTTACTGACCCCTCTCGCCCTTTGTCCAGGAGTTGCAACTAGTTTCTGGTGTTTGTAGGTTATGTGTTGGCGGCCGTGCGTAGCACTGACCCTAGGGGTGGGCTATGATGCGGTAGATACACTGTGGCCGGGTATGCCGGGCGCCCGTTTGGCGTCTCGGGGCCCTGTACACATCGTTTGGGGCCATTGAGGACATCCCGGCCGGATTTCCTTGCGGATGGAACCTGAATAGGTGATAAACCTGGACTAGAGACTTGTGAGGTTAGTCAGGTCATGGTCTACACCCACGTCGGTTTTTGCTTGAAGTCTGCCGAGCACATGTCGTGTGTAGACGCTAAGTGGTGGAAACATGTGTGACGAAGTACACCCCTGCAGGGTATAAAACTATTCGAATAGCCGCGTCCGCGGTAAAGGACTACTTGGTTGCCTATACAGTTCATAGACAAGTTAATGGTTACTACTAAAAGACTCAAGATAAGTGTGAGTACCGAGGATGGCCCTCTCGTAGGATGACGAGGGAGGATCCCTGGTGGAGTATTGTGTTAGTGAGTAGTGGACTCGTGTGCGAAAACTATTTTACTAGTGGGGTTCCGTAGGATAGCTTAGCCAAGAGTCAAAGCTGGCTTGCTGCAATAACCCCGCCACCTTCTTGAGAGTGAGCATGTATAGTAGGTTCTGTTGTAAGACTTGCTGAGTACCTTTGTACTCATGTTTGCTTAATTACTGTTTTCAGACGACAACACCGCCCCCTCCGATGGGTTCTACATATACCTTGATGTCGACGAGTGACTAGCCACCCAGGTGGTGATCCTGGCCATGGAGGGGCCTATGTAGATAGATAGGCTTCAGAAGCCTTCTTGCTTTCTAGTGTCTGTACTCAGACTATTTACTTCCGCTTGTGCTTGTATGCTTGTATGACTTGAGTGTCGGGTCATGTGACCCCTACCTGTATGAACATGTTATGTATGGCTCTCTGGAGCCTTTAAATAAAGTACTTGAGTTGTAGAGTTTTGTTGTGATGCCATGTTGTATGTACTCATAACGGGCATATTGTGTGTATGATTGAAATGCTTGGTATGAGTGGGATCCGACAATCTAGTTGTTTATCCTTGGCAGCCTTTCTTATGGGGAAATATAGTCTAGTGTTCCTCGAGCCTTAGTAGTCTGCTACAGCCCGGTTCACCGGAGTCCTGCTAGCCCAGCACTACTTTTCAGGACACTTGACTGGCCGGCATGTGATTCACTTCTTTCCTATGTCTGTCCCTTCGGGGAAATGTCATGAGGTATCATCCGGAGTCCTGCCTAGCCTGCTACAGCCCGGGTTCCCCGGAGTCCTGTTAGCCCAGTGCTACAGCCTGGATTCACTCGCTGATGACCGACATGCTCGATGTGATTCATGTATGCTTGTCTCCATGGGTCTGTGCCGCTTTGGGTTCACGACTAGCCATGTCGGCCCGGGTTCTCTGTCATATGGATGCTAGCGACACTATCATATACGTGTGCCAAAAGGTGCAAACGGTCCCGGGCCATGGTAAGGCGACACCCATGGGTTACCGTGCGTGAGGCCGCAATGTGATATGAGGTGTTACCGGCTAGATCGATGTGACTTGGAATCGGGGGCCTGACACCGTCGCTGATGATTCATGGCACTCTCTATTTCAGATTTCATGACGGATACATCATCCAAATCCTCTGAAGTAGGACAATCCGGCATCACTCCCGTGTCAGCACTCGCCCTAGAGGCAGGGTCTGGAACCTATTTGGTGGTGGCACGACCGGCAGGATCCCCGAACATAGACGGGCGAACACTCTTCCTGATAAAACACAACACACAATGTCACAATTCGATGTGACTGCCAGGGGCGTATTCAAAGCCATACCTCTTTGATGAAGGCTCGGCCGGGTTGTCATTTGCCTTCCTCTACGAAGATCCGCCCGACGCAGGCACCGCTCTCTTACGAGACGCTTCTGGTGTAGCATGGCGCGCCAAGCGCTTCCCCTATGGAGCACGAGACAGTGTGGTGGGTGAGGCATAACGAGGAAGCTCTTTCAGAGGAGATGTCTCCTGACTACTTACATATGAGGCAGAAAGGAGGCCAGGATAATCAGCCATGATGTCCACTTCTGTGCCATCATAACTCACCTAGTAGAAGACTTCCTCCTTGAGCTCTACAAATATATCCGGATCCTCTTTGAATCCGGGATCGAGGTCCCGGTTGTGGTTCTCTGGCTGTGGAGCAGGGCTATGGATCCCCGCGATAACCTTCCGCCATTCCTGCCAAGAATGGATAGGTTAATGTCAATTAAACATGACCTAAGGAGAGGATTGAGTAAGGTGGTGGGATTAAAACTTACCCAGTTAGGGGATTGTACATGGAAAATCCCTCTCGGCAATTAAGATGGGTAAATTCCTCTTTCTCCTCTTTGTATAGATCGAACAATATTGCGGCCAGGGCGGCAGGGGTGTCCGGGCCCTTTCGTCCACAGCGTGAGGCATCGTCTTCCCCGTTGTAATGCCACATAGGGAGCCCTCTTAATTGGAGTAGCTGAACACCTCACGCTATGGAAGTCGCCATTACCTCGATTATTGATAGTCTGGACTGGGCGAGTGTCCTTATCTGGCCCATTAGTTGTTGAACTTCCGCGCTATCTTCCTCCTAGAGGCTCCGAGGGTTCCAGCTGTGGCGTTTCCTCAATGGAGCGCTGGAAAATTTAGGAAGGCACATTCAGACTGGGTCGAGGAGAGCGACATCTTCAATATAAAACCACTCCGAGGGCCACTCTTCGGACGCCTTCTTTGGTGTGCCGGACAGGTATCTGGTCCCGGCTATATGCCATATCTCGGTGCCGCCCACCTCGAATATAGTTCCCTTTTGGGAGTGAGGGACGAGGCAGAAAAGCTTCCACCATAATTCAAAATGGGCGTCGCAGCCCAGGAATAGCTCAAAAGAGCAACAAAACCCGTAATGTGCATGATAGAGGCCGGTGTAAGATTGTGCAGTTGGAGGCCGTAGTACTCCAGGAGACCTCAGAGGAAAGGGTGGATTGGAAATCCAACGCCTCTTAATAAAAATAGAGATGAAGCACACTCTTTCCCACGGGTTTTGTTGGGGAAAGGCTTCGCCAGTGAAAGACATTAATCCTGGTCGAATGGGGACTAGATCCGCGAGGGGAAGGAATCTCTGCGTTTGGAGCTTAACCAACTGGTCATGTGATGCTGAACATCTCTCCCAATCGCCTTTTTCGGAGCCATGAGGGCGGGAGGAGGAACTAGGAGCGCTAGCCATGTTTGAGTGGTTTCTCCTAGTGAGCTCTAAGGATTTTCTGCCTGGTGTCGAATGGCATCTGAGATCCAATCCCTTTGAATAGATGCCTTTTTTACATGCCCAGGGTGTTATGTGCAAAAAATACTCTGACCTTTTGTATTCGCTCAACACATGGAAGCGGAAGTAAAGGAGGCGCAGAAGCTGAAGGATATGACATTAAATGAAAATCTAAGTATAACTCTTCGGGTCAGATGCTTTGAAGTATTCGGAGGAGGAACCCGCCTTGCAATGCCGAAGACAATCTGCACGCCGGACACATCGTCATTGAAGCCTGGTTCGGGGGCTACTGTGGTAGTCCTGGATTAAGGGGTCCTCGGGCGGCCGGGCTATGTGACGTGGGCCAGACTAATGGGCCATGAAGATACAAGACAGAAGACTTACTCCCGTGTCCGTATGGGACTCTCCTTTACGTGGAAGGCAAGCTTGGCGTTCGGATATGAAGATTCCTTCCTTTGTAAACCAATTCTATACAACCCTAGGTCCCTTCGGTGTCTATATAAACCGGAGGGTTTAGTCCGTAGAGGCAATCATAATCATATAGGCTAGACGTCTAGGGTTTAGCCATTACGATCTCGAGGTAGATCAACTCTTGTAAACCCCATATTCATCCAAGATAATCAAGCAGGATGTAGGGTATTACCTCCATTAAGAGGGCCTGAACCTGGATAAACATCGTGTCTCTGTCTCCTGTTATCTTCGATCCTTAGACGCATAGTTCGGGACAACCTACACGAGATATGCCGGTTTTGACACCGATAGGGGTAGGGGGCGAATCCTACTTGGACTAGGAGTCCAAGTAGGACTCCCCCCATGGTATGCCCCTCCTGGTCGCCGGCCTCCTCCTCCCCCCTTTATATATGGGGGCGGGGGGCACCCCAAAGGCACACCAAGAAATCTCTTACCTGTGCGGATCACATCACCATCACCGTCACCACGCCGTCGTGCTGTCGGAACTCTCCCTCGACACTCTACTGGATCTAGAGCTCGAGGGATGTCATCGAGCTGAACATGTGCTGAACACGGAGGTGTCGTACTTTTGATACTTGGATTGGAAGGTCGTGAAGACGTTCGACTACATCAACTGTGTTAACCTAACGCTTCCTCTTTCGGTCTACGAGGGTACGTGGACACACTCTCCCCGTCTCGTTGCTATGCATCTCCTAGATAGATCTTGCATGATCGTAGGAATTTTTTTCAAATTGCATGCTACGTTCCCCAACAATTTGGTGGAAGATTATATTTTGAGATCCAATATGCTATTTAATACCCCTCTAATCTTGATCATGATTATCATTTGCGATTAGTTACTTTTGTTCTTAAGGTCACGGGAGAAATCTTGTTGCAAGTAATCATGTGAACTTGATATGTGTTTGATATTTTGATGATATGTATGTTGTGATTCCCTTAGTGGTTCCATGTGAACGTTGACTACATGACACTTCACCATAATTGGGCCAAAGGGGGTGCATTGTGGGGTAGTTACTAGATGATGGGTTGCTAGAGTGACAGAAGCTTAAACCCTAGTTTATGCGCTACTTCGTAGGGGACCGATTTGGATCCAAAAGTTTAATGCTATGGTTAGATTTTATCTTAATAATTTTCTCATACTTGGGGATGCTTGCGAGGGGGTTAATCATAAGTAGGAGGTTTGTTCAAATAAGAACAACACCTAAGCACCGATCTACCCACATATCAAATTATCAAAGTAGCGAACACGAATCGAATCAACATGATGAATGTGACTAGATGAAATTCATGTGTACCCTCAAGAACGCTTTGCCTACTATAAGAAACCGTTTTGGCCTGTCCTTTGCCACAAAAGGATTGGGCTACCTTGCTGCACTTTATTTATGGTTACTTTTACTTGCTCGTTACAAATTATCTTGCTATCAAACTATCAATTACTGATAACTTCAGTGCTTGCAGAAATTACTTTGCTGAAAACCACTTGTCATTTCCTTCTGCTACTCATTGGGTTCGACACTCTTACTTAAAGGACTATGATTGATCCCTTATACTTGTGGGTCATCAAGGTTATTTTCTAGTGCCGTTGCTGGGGAGTGAAGCGCTCTTGGTAAGTGGAAATTTGTAAGGAAAAATTATTACTACGTGCTGAAATTTATTGTCAGTTGTTACTATGGAGAATCATCCTTTGAGGGGTTTGTTCGGGGCATCTTCACCTTGACTGGAACCACAATTAGTTGCGCCCAAAAATACTGCACCTACCGGAGATATTGGTAACAAATTTCCTTCGGGTATGATAGAACAACTGCTAGCTAATCCTTATGTAGGAAATGGAACTGAACCTCTTGATATGCACTTGACATATGTAGATGAAATTTTTGGATTACTTAAGCTTGCGGGTTTACCCGGATATGAATTTAATAAGAAGGTTTTCCATTTATCCTTGAAGGGAAAAGCATTGGCATGGTATAGTTTATGCGATGATATTGAATCTTGGAATTGGAATCAATTGAAATTGGAACTTCACCAAAAAATTTATCCTATGCATCTAGTTCATCGTGATCGGAATTACATTTGTAATTTTTGGCCTCGTTAAGGAGAAAGTATCACTCTAGCCTGGGGGAGTCTTAAGTCAATGTTATATTCATGCCCCAATCATGAGCTCTCAAGAGAAATTATCATTCAGAATTTTTATGCTTGGCTTTCTCGTGATGATCAATCCATGCTCGATACTTCTTGTACTGGTTATTTTATGAAGAATACTATTGAATTCAGTAGGGATAAAATAATTAAACGCAACTCTGAAGATTGGGATCTCGATGAAGGTAAAGAGTCAGGTATTAAGCTTGAGTTTGATTGTGTTAAATCTTTTACGAATACTGATGCTTTTCACAAGTTTAGCACTAAATATGGACTTGACTCTGAGATAGTAGCCTCTTTCTATGAATCATTTGCTACTCATGTTGATCTCCCTAATGAGATGTGGTTTAAATATCATCCACCTATTAAATAAGAAATTAAAGAACCGGTAATAGCTAAAGAAGAAACTATCATTTACAATGTTGATCTAGTTGTTCCTGCTGCTTATATTGAAAAACCACCTTTCCCTCTTAGGATAAAGGAACATGCTAAGGTTTCAACTGTGGTCCGCAAAAGTAATATTAGAGCACCTAAACCTATTGAGAAAATCAAAGTAGAACCTAGTGTTGCTATGGTTAAAGATCTCTTGGTAGAAAATATTGATGGGCATGTTATTTACTTTTGTGATGAAGCTGCTAGAATTGCCAAACCCGATGAAAAAGATAAACATAGACCTATTGTTGGCATGCCTATTGTCTCAATCAAAAGAGGAGATCACTTTTATCATGGTTTACGTGATTTAGGTGCTAGCGTAAGTGCTATTCCTTTTACCTTATACCAAGAAATTATGAATGATATAGCACCCAATGAACTAAAAGACATACATTTTACTGTTAAACTTGCTAATAGAGACACCATCACACCACTTGGGATTGTTAGAGATATTGAAGTCTTGTGTGGGAAAATAAAATATCCTACTGATTTTCTTGTTCTTGATTCCCCACAAGATGACTTTTGTCCCATATCTTTGGTAGACCTATCTTGAACACTGTCAATGCTACTATAGATTGTCATAAACAAACTGTCAGTGTCAGCTTTGGTGATGAGTCTCATGGATTTATTTTCTCCAAGTTTAATAGACAACCTCATAAGAAAGAATTACCTAGTAAGGATGAAATAATTGGTCTTGCTTCTATTGTCATGCCTCCTACAGATCCACTAGAACAATATTTGCTAGACCACGAAAATGATATGCATATGCATGAAAGAAATGAAATAGATAAAATCTTCTTTGAAAAATGACCTCTCCTTAAACACAATCTGCCTATTGAAAATCTAGGAGGTCCTCCTCCACCTAAAGGTGATGCTGTGTTTGAATTAATACAATTGCCAGACACTTTGAAATATGCTTATCTTGATGAGAGAAAGATATATCCTGTTATTACTAGTGCTAACCTTTCAGAACATGAAGAAGAAAGATTATTGAAAATTGTGAAGAAGCACTGAGCTGCTATTGGGTATAATCTTGATGATCTTAAGGGAATTAGTCCCACTCTATGTCAGCACAAGATTAATATGGAACCTGATGCTAAACCCCTTGTTGATCACAAACAATGTTTGAATCCTAAGATGAAAGAAGTGGTAAGAACTAAAATACTAAAGCTTCTTGAAGCAGGTATAATCTACCCCATAACTCATAATAGATGGGTAAGTCTTGTTCATTGTGTCCCTAAGAAGGGAGGTATTGTTGTTGTTCCTAATGATAAAAATGAACTCATTCCACAAAGAATTGTCACTAGCTATAGAATGGCAATTGATTTTAGAAAATTAAATAAAGCAACTAGAAAAGAACATTACCCTTTTCCTTTTATTGATAAAATGCTAGAAAAACTATCTAAGCACACACACTTCTGCTTCCTTGGTGTATATTCTGATTTTTCTCAAGTACCTGTTTCATAACCTGATCAGAGAAAACCACCTTTACTTGCCCTTTTGGAACTTATGCTTATAGACGTATGCCTTTTGGTTTATGCAGTGCACCTCCTACTTTTCAAAGATGTATGACTGCTATATTCTCTGATTTTTGTGAAAAGATTTTTGAGGTTTTCATGGATGATTTTTCTGTATATGGACCTTCTTTTGATGATTTCTTGAGCAACCTTGATCGAGTTTTGCAGAGATGCGAGCAAACTAATCTTGTCTTGAATTGGGAGATGGGCCACTTTATGGTTAATGAAGGTATTGTTTTGGGGCATAAAATTTCTGAACAAGGTATTGAGGTGGATAAAGCTAAAGTTGATGCAATTTAGAAAATGCCATTTCCTAAATATATTAAAGGTATTCGTAGTTTTCTTGGTCATGCTGGTTTCTATAGGAGGTTTATTAAAGACTTCTCTAAAATTTCTAGGCCTCATATAAATCTTTTACAAAAGGATTTTCCATTTGTTTTTGATGATGATTGTGTAGAAGCCTTTGAAACACTTAAGAAAGCCTTAATTACCGCACCTATTGTTCAACCACCTGATTGGAACTTGCCTTTTGAAATTATGTGTGATGCTAGTGATTATGATGTTGGTGTTTCTCTAGGACAAAGAGTTGATAAAAAATTAAATGTTATCCATTATGCTAGTAAGACTCTAGACAGTGCTCAATGAAATTATGCTACTATTGAAAAGTATTTTTAGCAGTTGTGTTTGCTTGTGATAAATTCAGATCTTATATTGGTGATTCTAAAGTAACTGTTCACACCGATCATGCTGCTATAAAATATCTTATGGAAAAGAAAGATGCCAAACCTAGACTCATTAGGTGGGTTCTCTTGTTAGAAGAATTTTACTTACATATCACTGATAGGAAGGGAGTTGAGAACCCCGAAGCTGATAACTTGTCTAGGTTATAAAATATTCTTGATGACCCACTACCTATTGATGATAGCTTGCCTGATGAACAACTGGCTGCAATAAATGTCTTTCATAACACTCCTTGTTATGCTGACTATGCTAATTATATTATTCTTAAATATATACCGCCTTGTTTCACATGCCAACAAAAGAAAAAAATCTTCTATGATTCAAGACATTACTTTTGGGATGACCCACATCTTTATAAAGGAGTAGACGGTATTATTAGACGTTGTGTACCTAAGCATGAATAGGGACAAATCCTACAGAAATGTCATTCTGAAGCTTATGGAGGACATCATGCGGGAGATAGAATTGATCACAAGGTATTGTAATCTATTTTTGTTGGCCCACTCTCTTCAAGGATGCATGTAAGTTTGTTTTATCTTGTGATGAATGTCAAAGAATTGGTAATATCGGTAAGCGTCAGGAAATGCCTATGAAATATTCACTTGCTGTTGAACAATTTGATGTTTGGGGTTTTGATTACATGGGACCTTTTCCTTCCTCTAATGGATATACACATATTTTGGTTGATGTTGATTATATTACTAAGTGGGTAGAAGCTTTTCCAACTAGTAGTGCTCATCGCAACACCTCTATTAAAATGCTTAAGGAAGTTGTTTCCCCAAGGTTTGGAGTCCCTAGATATTTAATGACTGATGGTGTTCCACACTTTATTCATGGTGCTTTCCGTAAAATGCTTGCTAAGTATGATGTTAACCATAGAATTGCATCACCCTACCATCCTCAGTCTAGCTGTAAAGTTGAACTTAGCAATAGAGAAATAAAATTAATTTTACAAAAAACTTTCAATAGGTCCTGAAAGAATTGGTCAAATAAATTATATGATGCACTTTGGGATTACAAAACAGCTTATAAAAATCCTATGGGTATGTGTCCTTATAAAATGGTTTATGGAAAAGCTTGTCATTTGCCTCTTGAGTTAGAACATAAAGCATATTGGGCAATTAAAGACCTCAACTATGATTTCAAACTTGTGGGTGAAAAGAGGTTATTTGATATTATCTCATTAGATGAATGGAGAACCCAAGCTTATGAAAATGCCAAATTATTTAAAGAAAAAGTTAAAAGATGGCATGACAAAAGAAGCCAAAAGCGGGAGTTTAAAGTTGGAGAATAAGTTCTTTTGTACAACTCGTTTCAGATTCTTTGCAGGAAAACTTCTCTCCAAATGGGAAGGACCATATATTACCGAAGAGATCTATCATTCTGGAGCTATTAAAATAAATAATCCCGAAGGTACTAACCCGAAGGTTGTCAAGGGGCAAAGAATCAAACACTATATCTCAGGTACTATTAATGTTGAAAGCAATATTATCCAAACCATGAGACGAGAGGAACACATAAAAGAAACCATCCTAAACACTCCTGAATCGTGAAAAATAGGAGGTACGTGATACGGCAAGTAAATGGACTCCAAAAAATCCGCAAAAATACTTTTTGTCAGTTTTGGCATATTACAAAAATTAGGAAATTAAGAAACAACCAGGAAGGCAAACCTGGTGGCCGCAAGAAACCATGGTGCTCCTGGCAGTGGGTTGTGCCCACCTTGGGTACCTTTCAGACTCTGTTTTTCTCCCGTTTGCTTGTTTCCCAAGATAAAAAAAATCTTTATTTACTCCCTGAACCTATTGACCACAGTATCATAGGGAAATCTTCTGTTCTTCTTTCTCATGTTTTCTGACAGATCTAGATCACCATGGCCGCTTGGAGCTCCTCCAAGGACAAGTTCTTTGAGAACGTCATCAACCCATATTTGCGGGAGGTGATGCAGAACCCTCAAGCCATTGAGATGCGTGAGGGGGTGCTCTACATCCGTGACATCCCGAGGGGATGGGGACCATGGATGCCAGGCTCGAAGCAATGGAGCAGGAGGTCTTCAAGTGCAAGAGAATGGTGGAACATGGACTCAATGCCAATCACCTTATGATCGTAGATTATACCCGTGATCTCAAGGTGGATGGCAAATCCATGAAGGACATCGTCTTCACCTTCAACGAGCAAATCAACTTTCTGCAAAGCCAAATCTATATCTCCAAAACCCAGCCTTTGAATATGAGGCAAGGTTTAAAGGTATGAGTTTGGCTGACAGTTGCAGGACTCGCGAGAGTCGCTCCTCCTCTTATGATGGTGAGCCGTTGCCATGGAAACTGGAAGATAAACTTTCTACTACATCGTCACCACCACCACCTTTTTCATCACCAAAGGAGACTTGAGTATCGGGTACGGGCACTCCCCTTGGCTTGTGCCGATCTTGGGGGAGGTGCCCCGGTATCATATCACCACCACTATCTTTACCTTTATTTATCTTATCTCGATCTTCAGTTATCTTTTGATTTAGTTAAATAAAAATTTAGTTCGATCTTTCTTCGAGTGTCTGCTTAGTGATCTGTCTATCCTTCTAATCGTGTGCGAGATATATAATAAAGTTTAGTTTGAGTTTTTCTTTCTTTACTTTCATGTTCCATTAAAAAGAAAGGAAAATAAATGAAAAGATCATATGCTATCTTATGGTAAGTAATGACATCACATAAGCAAAAGTATAAGTAGTAAAATTTACTGGAGATTGACAAACATATCATTGGTCAATGAGGCAATTGATGAAAGAATTAATAAGGGAAGAGAAGATTCACATGCAAATACACTATCTTGGACATCCTTTATGATTGTGAGCCCCCATCAAAATAGTATATGACAAAATTGTTGATGTTGGACAAAGAAGACAACGTAATGATTTATGTTTGTTCATATTCACATAGAAGTTATATTGTCATAGATACTTTAACATGTGGTGCTTGCCCCTATCTTTTCTAGCCAAATATTCCACACTAAGTAGAGGTACTACTTGTGCATCCAAAAACCCTTAAACCCAAATCTTGTTTTGAGAGTCCACCATACCTACCTATGGAATGAGTAAGATCCTTCAAGTAAGTTGTCATCAGTGCAATAAGGCAATAGAAATTGCTTCTAAATGTGTTAGATCATTTAGTGTAAGATAAAATTGAGCGTTATACAAACTTGTGATGGCAAAAGACTGTGTAATAAAGGTTGCTATCATAAGGGGAAATACAATGTGACGTTCTTTTGCACTAAGAGATTGAGCATACAACCAAAAAGTGCATGGCGACCTCTGCTTTCCTCTGCGAAGGTCCTATCTTTTATTTTCATGTATTTACTTTTACGCAAGAGTCAAAGAATTCTTCCCTTTTCCTTTTTATTTTCTCTTTTGCAAGCATCATGTGGTGAGGAAAGATCTAGGCACATATATCTAGTTGAATATGGGTGGGCATGAGTTATTATTGTTGACATCACCCTTGAGGTGAATACGCTTGGAGGCAAAACTATAAGCCCCTATCTTCCTGTGTGTCTGGTTGAAACTATTTGCTCATGGGTATGGTTTGAGTGTTAGCAATCATAGAAGACTATATGATGGTTGACTATGTGGACTTGCCATAAGGCTCCAGTACATGGCCCTTCCTGAAAAGATGATGAATTGTAGTTGCAAAGTTGACTGAGAACCTAGTTTGTTGGTTTTCAATATAGTTTATGGTTTATACTTCAATGTTGTGATGATTTGTTACTTGTTCATGAGAAGTTTATGATAAAGTTATGTGGCAAAAGTTATATGATAAAGTTTGTTGGTGTTATAATAATATACATGATGCTTCTATGTCCGTATTTTGTTTTTATCGACACCTCTCTCTCTCTATCTCTCTCTCTCTCTCTCTCTCTCTCTCTCTCTCTCTCTCTCTCTCTCTGAGCAAGTGGACATGTTTTTCGATACCGGTTTTTCGATTGAGGACAAGCGAGGTCTAAGCTTGGGGGAGTTGATACGTCCATTTTGCATCATGTTTACCTACTGTTATTTATTATGTTTTTGTTCATAATAATGCTTTTTGGAGTAATTCTAATGCCTTTTCTCTCATAATATGCATGGTTTACACAAAGAGGGAGAATACCGGTAGCTAGAATTCTGGACCAGGAAAAGCTACGTCGGATTTAACTATTTTGCACATCCCCAAATGAGCTGAAATTTTACGAAGAATTGTTTTGGAATAAAAGAAAATATACTATAGCAAATAACTATCGGAGGAGGCCCACCAGGTGGGCACAACCCACATGGGCGCGCCAGGCCTCCTAGGGGCGCCCTGGTGGGTTGTGCCCTCCTCGGCCCACCTCCGTTACCCCTCTTCTGGTATATAACTCATTTTGACCTAGAAAAATAAGAGGAGGACTTTTGGGACAAAGCACCGCCGTCTTGAGGCATAACTTGGGCAGGAGCAGTTTTGCCCTCCGGTGGAGTGATTCCACCGGGGGAACTTCCCTCATGGAGGGCGAAATCATCGTCATCATGATCACCAACAACTCTTCCATCTTGGGAGGGCAATCTCCATCAATGTATTGAACAACACCATCTCCTCTCAAACGCTAGTTCATCTCTTGTGTTCAATCTTTGTACCGGAACCTCAGATTGGTACCTGTGGGTGACTAGTAGTGTCTATTACATCTTTTAGTTGATTACTATATGGTTTATTTGGTGGAAGATTATATGTTCAGATCCATTATACTATTTAATACCCCTCTGATCTTGAGCATGGTTATCATTTGTGAGTAGAAACTTTTGTTCTTGAGGTCACGGGAGAAATCTTGTTGCAAGTAATCATGTGAACTTGATATGTGTTCGATATTTTGATGATATGTATGTTGTGATTCGCCTAGTGATGTCATGTGAATGTCGACTACGTGAAACTTCACCATAATTGGTCCTAAGGGGATGCATTGTGGATTAGCTACTAGATGATGGGTTGCTTGAGTGACAGAAGCTTAAACCCTTGTTTATGTGCTACTTCGTAAGGGACCGATTTGGATCCGAGAGTTTAATGCTATGGTCAGATTTTATCTTCATACTTTTCTCGTAGTTGCGGATGCTTGCGAGGGGGTTAATCATAAGTAGGAGGTTTGTTCAAGCAAGAATGGCACCTAAGCACCGATCCACCCACGTATCAAATTATCAAAGTAGTGAACACGAATCGAATCAACGTGATGAAAGTGACTAGATGTAATTCCCGTGTACCCTCAAGAATGCTTTGCCTATTATAAGAAACCGTTTTGGTGTGTCCTTTGCCACAAAAGGATTGGGCTACCTTGCTACACTTTATTTACCGTTGTGTTACTTCCTCGTTACAAATTATCTTGCTATCAAACTATCTGTTACCAACAATTTCAGTGCTTGTAGAAATTACCTTGCTGAAAACCACTTGTCATTTCCTTCTACTCCTCGTTGGGTTCGACACTCTTACTTATCGAAATGACTATGATTGATCCCTATACTTGTGGGTCATTAGGTACTGCTGTGAAATCATTCTAAATTTATATTGGTGTTATATCTACTATATTCCAACTTCTCCATGGTTCATACGCCCCGATACTACCCATAGATTCATCAAAATAAGCAAACAACAAATAGAAAACAAAATATGTCAAAAACAGAACAGTCTATAGTAATCTGTAAACTTCGTATACTTTTGTAACTCCAAAAATTCTTACAAATTAGGACAACAGAGGCAATTCATATATCAATCTTGTGTAACAAATTGAGAAATTTTCCATGCTCCAATGAATGTAAACAATTTTGTTAATGGACGCAAAAGTTTCTATTTTTCAGCAAAACCAAATCAATGATATACAAAGTATCCCGAAGGTCTTACTTGGCTCAAACACTAACTAAAACACCAAAAGACAATTACCCAGAATTAATAATGTGTATTTATTAAAAAATAGAACCAAAAACAAAAAACACAAAATAAAAATTGGGTTGCCTCCCAACAAGCGCTATTGTTTAACGCCCCTAGCTAGGCATAAAACATAGATCTAGGTATTGTCATCTTTGGTATTAAATCCATAAGCAGCCCTCATAATAGATTCATATGGCAACTTAATTTTCTTTCTTGGAAAGTTTTCCATGCCCTTCCTTAACAGAAATGGAAATATAATGTTTCCTTCTTTCATATCAACAAATGCACCAATCGTTCTAAGGAAAGGTCTACCAAGAATAATAGGACATGTAGGATTGCAATCTATATCAAGCGCAATAAAATCTATGGGCACATAATTCCTATTTGTAACAATAAGAAAATCATTAATACTTCACATAGGTTTCTTAATAGTGGAATCCGCTAGATGCAAATTCAAAGAACAATCATCAAATTTGTGGAAACCTAGCACATCACATAAAGTTTTCAAAATAGTGGAAACACCAACACCCAAATCACACAAAGCATTGCATTCATAATATTTAAAATTAATCTTAATAGTAGGTTCCCACTCATCATAAAGCTTTCTAGGGATAGAAACTTCCAACACAAGTTTCACTTCAAAAGATTTCATCATAGCATCGACCATATGTTTAGTAAAAGCTTTATTTTGATTATAAGAATGAGGTGAATTTAACATGGATTTCAACAAGGAAATACAATCTATCAAAGAACAATTATCATAATTAAAATCCATGAAATCCAAAAGAGTGGGTTCATTGCTACTTAAAGTTTTGACCTCTCCAATCCCACTTTTATCAATTTTTTCATTAAGATCTTCAAACTCCAAATTATTGGGAGGCCTTCTAGCTTAAGTTGACTCCTCTCCAGTCCCATGTTTATCATGATTTATATTAGAAAACAAAGATTAAATATGAGTCACACCAATCACTTTAAGATCTTTATCATTATTTTGGCAAAAACTAGAAGAACACGCTTTTACAAACCAATATCTTTTAGCACGCATCCTAGAGGTTCTTTCTTTACATTCATCCATAGAAATTTTAATAGATTTTATAGATTCATTAATATCAATCTTAGGTGGCATTGATCTAATCTTTAAGGAATCAATCTCAAGAGAAATTTTATCAGCGTTCCTAGCCATATCATCAATCTTAAGCAATTTTTGTTTGACCGTAGCATTGAAATTCTTTTGAGAACTAATGAAATCTTTAAT
Organism: Triticum dicoccoides; assembly: GCF_002162155.2. Taxonomy (NCBI): domain Eukaryota; kingdom Viridiplantae; phylum Streptophyta; class Magnoliopsida; order Poales; family Poaceae; genus Triticum; species Triticum dicoccoides. The sequence goes on from NC_041380.1 coordinate 196,641,656, forward strand.
ATTGTTCTCAAGATCAGAGGGTATTTCATTATAATTTCCATAAGAATTTTTATAGGAATTACCATAATTATTAGAGGAATTACTAGGAAACATCCTAGGGTTGAAATTTCCTCTATATGCGTTATTACCAAAATTGTTCCTACCAACAAAATTCACATCCATAGATTAATTATTATTATCAACCAAAGTGGACAAAGGCATATCACTAGGATCAATAGGAACACTCTTGCTAGCAATCAATTTAATAAGTTCATCCATCTTTCCACTCAGAGTATTAATTTCTTCAATTGCATGCACTTTTTTACTAGTGGAAGATCTTTCGGTATGCCATTGACAGTAATTAGCCATAATATTATCTAGGAGTTTAGTAGCTTCTCCTGATGTAATTTCCATAAAAGTACCTCCTATGACAGAATCTAAAAGATTTCTAGATGAAAAATTCTATCCGGCATAAAAACTTTGTATGATCATCCATAAGCTTAAACCATGAGTAGGGAAATTTCTTATCATCAATTTCATCGTCTCCCAAGATTGTGCAACTTGTTCATGATCAAGTTGCTTAAAATTCATTATATCGTTCCTCAGGGAGATGATCTTAGCGGGAGGAAAATACTTGGAAATAAAAGCATCTTCACACTTATTCCATGAAACAATACTATTTTTAGGCAAAGATGAAAACCAAGTTTTAGCACGATCTCGTAGTGAGAATAGAAATAGCTTCAATTTAAAAATATCCCACATCTTTTTTATTTTGCATATCACACAACTCAACGGAAGTATTTAGATGGGATGCGGCATCCTCATTAGGAAGACTAGAAAATTGTTCTTTCATAACAAGATTCAACAAATCGGCATTAATTTCATAAGACTCCGCACTAGTGGCGGGAGCGATCGGAGTACTAATAAAATCATTATTATTAGTTTTGGAGAAGTCACACAACTTGGTAGTTTCTTGAGAGATCATGACAAAGCAAGCAGTCTAGCACACAAGCAAATCAAAAGCAAATGAAAAGACGAACGCAAGAAGGGCGAATAAAAAGGCAAATATTTTTGTATTTTTCCGAAAATGTTTTAGATATGCGGGAGAGGAAAACAAGAGGCAAATGGCAAACAATGTAATGCAAGAGATGAGAGTTTATGATGGTGTCGTGGCAGAACATGATCACCTATGGGTCCAGTGGCCCCTTGTGGTTTGGCAAGAGGGAGGGGCATGTTGCACAAAGAGAAGAGACCGTAGGGCAGCACGACAATGGTTACACGGTGATTTTTACCCAGGTTCGGGCCGTTGCAAAGTGTAAAACCCTACTCCCGCTTTGGTGGAATGGAAGGAGGACCGTGACGAACACGCAGCGCTCAAGCCTAGCAAGGTCACCTTGGGGAGAGCGGCTACGCGTGTAAGAGTGTATAAGGGTCTGAATCCTATTCTAAGTCGCCATGGACATCCTTCTATAGGCTAAGGGGTTACCACAGTGGCAAATGATGAAGGGTAACGTAGCATGCAATTTCAAAAAAATTCCTACGATCATGCAAGATCTATCTAGGAGATGCATTGCAACGAGAGGGGGAGAGTGTGTCCATGTCCACTCGTAGACCGAAAATGGAAGCGTTAGGTTAACGCAGTTGATGTAGTCGAACGTCTTCACGATCCAACCAATCCAAGTACCGAACGTACCGCACCTCTATGTTTAGCACACATTCTGCTCGATGACGTCCCTCGAACTCTTGATCCGGCAGAGGGTTGAGGGAGATTTCCGTCAGCACGATGGCATGGTGACGGTGATGGTGATGTGATACGCACAGGGCTTCGCCTAAGCACTACGACGCTATGACCAAAGGAGTAAACTGTGGAGGGGGGCACCGCACACGGCTAAGAGAACAATTGATGTGCTTTGGGGTGCCCCTGCCCCCGTATATAAAGGAGTTGGGGAGGAGGCCAGCCACAAGGGGCGCGCCAAGGAGAGGGGAGTCCTACTAGGACTCCAGTCCTAGTGGGATTCGACCCTCCTTTTTTTCCTTCTACCGGAGGGGGAAAAGGGGAAGCAGAGCGAGTAGGAGAAGGAAAGGGGGGTGGCGCCCCCTTCCCTAGTCCAATTCAGCCTCCTACCTTGTGGGGGGTGCACCAACCCCTTGTGGGCTGGTTAGCCAACCTCCTATGGCCCATATCTTTCCCTGGGGGTTCCGGTAACCCCTCCGGTACTCCGGTATGTAGCCGATACACTCCAGAACCCTTCCGGTGTCCGAATACTACCTTACAATATATCAATCTTTACATCTCAACCATTTCGAGGCTCCTCGTCATGTCTGTGATCTCATTCGGGACTCCGAACAAACTTCAGTCACCAAAACACATAACTCATAAATGCAAATCATCATCGAACGTTAAGCGTGCAGACCGTACGGGTTCGAGAACTATGTAGAAATGACCAAGACACCTCTCCGGTCAATAACCAATAGCGGAACCTGGATGCTCATATTGGTTCGCACATATTCTACGAAGATCTTGATCAGTCAAACCGTTATGACAATATACCTTATTCCCTTTGTCATCGGTATGTTACTTGCCCGAGATTCGATCATCAGTATCTCCATACCTAGTTCAATCTCGTTCTCAGGAAGTCTCTTTACTCGTTCCATAATGCATCATAACGCAACTAACTCATTAGTCACATTTCTTGCAAGGCTTATTACGATGTGCATTACCAAGAGGGCCCAAAGATACCTCTCTGATACTCGGAGTGACAAATCCTAATTTTGATCTATGCCAACCCAACAAACACCTTCGGAGACACCTTTAGAGCATCTTTATAATCACCCAGTTACGTTGTGACGTTTGATAGCACACAAGGTGTTCCTCCGGTATTCGGGAGTTGCATAATCTCATAGTCAAAGGAATATGTATAAGTCATGAAGAAAGCAATAGCAATAAAACTTAATGATCATTATGCTAAGCTAACAGATGGGTCTTGACGATCACATCATTCTCCTAACGATGTGATCCCATTCATCAAATGACAACACATGTCTATGGTTAGGAAACTTAACCATCTTTGATTAACGAGCTAGTCTAGTAGAGGCTTACTAGGGACACTGTGTTTTGTCTATGTATCCACACATGTATCAAGTTTCCGGTTAATACAATTCTAGCATGAATAATAAACATTTATCATGATATAAGGAAATATAAATAACAACTTTATTATTTCCTCTAGGGCATATTTCCTTCGGTCTCCCACTTGCACTAGAGTCAATAATGTAGTTCACATCGCCATGTGATTTAACACCAATAGTTCACATCACCATGTGACAAACACCCAAAGGGTTTACTATAGTCAATAATGTAGTTCACATTGCCATGTGATTTAACACCCAAAGAGTACTAAGGTGTGATCATGTTTTTCTTGTGAGAGAAGTTTATTCAACAGGTCTGCCACATTCAGATTCGTATGTATTTTGCAAATTTCTATGTCTACAATGCTCTGCATGGAGCTACTCTAGCTAACTTCTCCCACTTTTAATATGTATCCAGATTGAGACTCAGAGTCATCCAAATCAGTGTTAAAGCTTGCATTGACATAACTCTTTACGATGAACTCTCTATCACCTCCATAACCGAGAAATATTTCCTTGGTCCTCTAAGGATTATTTTCACCGTTGTCCAATGATCTACTCCTGGATCACAATTGTACCCATTTGAAAAATTCATGGCAAGGTACACAATAGGTCTGGTATACAACATGGCATACTTTATAGAACCTATGGCTGAGGCATAGGGAATGACTTTCGTTCTCTCTCTATCTTCTGTAGTGGTTGGGTTTTGAGTCTTACTCAACTTCATACCTTACAACTCAGGCAAGAACTCGTTCTTTGACTGATCCATTTTGAACTCCTTCAAAATCTTATCAAGGTATGTACTCATAGAAAGTCTTATCAAGCATCTTGATCTATCTTTATAGATCTTGATGACCAATATGTAAGTAGCTTCACCGAGGTCTTTCTTTGAAAAAACTCCTTTCAAACAATCCTTTATGATTTCTAGAAAATTCTAGATCATTTCCGATCAACAATATGTCATTCACATATACCAATCAGAATGGTTGTAGTGCCCCCACTCACTTTATTGTAAATACAGGCTTCACCGCAAGTCTATATAAAACCATATGCTTTGATAAACTCATCAAAGCCTATATTCCAACTCCGACATGCTTGCACCAGTCCATAGATGGATCGCTGGAGCTTGCACACTTTGTTAGCACCTTTAGGATTGAGAAAACCTTCTGGTTGCATCATATACACATCTTCTTTAATAAATCCATGAAGAAATACAGTTTTGACATCCATTTGCCAGATTTCCTAAAATGCGGCAATTGCTAACATGATCCAGACATACTTCTAAGAATTGACACGAGTGAGAAAATCTCATCATAGTCAACACCTAGAACTTGTCAAAAACCTTTTGCGACAATTCGAGCTTTGTAGATAGTAACACTACTATCATCATTCGTCTTCCTCTTAAAGATACATTTATTCTCAATGGCCCGTCGGTCATTGGCAAGTCAATCAAAGTCCATACTTTGTTCTCATACAAGGATCCCATCTCAGATTTCATGGCCTCAAGCCATTTCGTGGAATCTGGGCTCATCATCGCTTCCTCATAGTTCGTAGGTTCGTCATGGTCTAGAAACATGACTTCCAGAATAGGATTACCGTACCACTCTAGTGCGGAGCGTACTCTAGTTGACCTACGAGGTTCGTTAGTAACTTGATCTGAAATTTCATGATCATCATCATTAGCTTCCTCACTAATTGGTGTAGGAATCACTGGAATTGATTTCTGTGATGAACTACTTTTCAATTCGGGAGAAGGTATAATTATCTCATCAAGTTCTACCTTCCTTCTTTCGAGTACCCAACAGTTTCTTAGCTCTACGTACTTCTTTCGAGAGAAACCCCTTCTCTAGAAAGGATCCTTTCTTAGCAACAAGTATCTTGCCTTCGGATCTGTGATAGAAGGTGTACCCAACAGTTTCTTTTGGGTATCCTATGAAGACGCACCTCTCCGATTTGGGTTCGAGCTTATTAGTTTGAAACTTTTTCACATAAGCATCGCAACCCCAAACTTTAAGAAACAACGACTTTGGTTTCTTCCCAAACCATAGTTCATACGGTGTCGTCTCAACAGATTTAGATGGTGCCCTATTTAATGTGAATGCAGTTGTCTCTAATGCATAACCCCCAAAACGATAGTAGTAAATCGGTAAGAGACATCATAGATCGCACCATATCTAATAAAGTACGGTTATGACGTTTGGACACACCATTACGCTGTGGTGTTCCAGATGGCGTGAGTTGTGAAACTATTCCACATTGTTTTAAATGAACGCCAAAACTTGTAACTAAAATATTCGCCTCTACGATTAGATCGCAGAAACATTATTTTCTTGTTACGATGATTCTCCACTTCACTCTGAAATTCTTTGAACTTTTTCATATCAGACTTGTGTTTCGTTAAGTAGATATACCTATATCTGCTCAAATCAACTGTGAAGGTTAGAAAAAAACGATACCTGCCGCGAGCCTCAACACTCATCGGACCGCATACATCGGTATGTATTGTTTCTAGTAAGTTAGTGGCTCGCTCATTGTTTCGAAGAACGAAGTCCTGGTCATCTTGCCCATGAGGCATGGTTTGCAAGCATCAAATGATTCATAATCAAGTGTTTCCAAAAGCCCATTCGCATGGAGTTTCTTCACGCGCTTTACACCAATATGACCTAAACGACAGTGCCACAAATATGTTGCACTATCATTATCAACTTTGCATCTTTTGGCATCAATATTATGAATATGTGTATAACCACGATCGAGATTCAAAAAACCATTCACATTGGGTGTATCACCATTGAAGGTTTTATTCATGTAAATGGAACAATAATTATTCTCTGACTGAAATGAATAACTGTATTGCAATAAACATGATCCAATCATATTCATGCTCAACGTGAACTACAAAAACATTTATTTAGGTTCAACACTAATCCCGCAGGTAGAGGGAGTATGCAACGGTGATCTTATCAACCTTGGAATCACTTCCAACGCACATTGTTGCCTCGTCCTCAACTAGTCTGTGTTCATTTTGTAACACTTGTTTCGAGTTACTAATCTTAGCAACTGAACCGTTATCAAATACCCTGGGGTTACTATGAACACTAGTAAAGTAAACATCAATAACATGTATATCAAATATACCTTAAACTTTGACATCCTTCTTATCCACCAAATACTTGGGGCAGTTCCACTTCCAGTGACCAGTCCCTTTGCAGTAGAAGCACTCAGTTTCAGGCTTAGGTCCAGACTTGGTCTTCTTCCTTAGAGTAGAAACTTGCTTGCTACTCTTCTTGAAGTTCCCCTTCTTCCCTTTGCCCTTTTTCTTGAAATTAGTGGTCTTGTTAACCATCAACACTTGATGCTCCTTTTTTATTTCTACCGCCGCAGCCTCTAGCATTGCGAAGATCTCAGGAATTGGCTTTTCCATCCCTTTCATATTATAGTTCATCATGAAGTTCCAGTAACTTGGTGATAGTGACTAGAGAACTCTGTCAATCACTATCTTATATGGAAGATTAACTCCCACTTATTTGAAGCGATTGTAGTACTCAGACATTCTGAGCACATGCTCACTGGTTGAGCTATTCTCCTCCATCTTGTAGGCAAAGTACTTGTCAGAGGTCTCATACCTCTCGAATTGGGCATGAGTCTAAAATACCAATTTCAGCTCTTGGAACATCTTATATGCTCTGTGGCGTTCCAAACATTTTTGAAGTCAAGGTTCTAAGCCGTAAATCATGAGGCACTAAACTATCAAGTAGTCATCATACCGAGCTTGCAAAATGTTCATAACGTCTGCATCTGCTCCTGCAAAAGGTCCGTCACCTAGCGGTGCATCAAGGACATAATTCTTCTGTGCAGCAATGAGGATAATCCTCAGATCATGGATCCAGTCCGCATCATTGCTATTATCATCTTTCAACTTATTTTTCTCTAGGAACATATCAAAAATAAACGGGGAGCTAGAACGTGAGCTATTGATCTAAAACATAATTTGCAAATACTATCAGGACTAAGTTCATGATAAATTAAAGTTCAATTAATCATATTAGTTAAGAACTCCCAATTAGATAGACATCCCTCTAGTCATCTAAATGATCACGTGATCCATATCAACTAAACCATGTCCGATCATCACATGAGATGGAGTAGTTTTCAATGGTGAGCATCCCTATGTTGATCATATCTACTATATGATCCAGGTTCGGCCTTTCGGTCCCAGTGTTCCGAGGCCATATCTGCATATGCTAGGCTCGTCAAGTTTAACCCGAGTATTTTACACGTGCAAAACGGGCTTGCTCCTGTTGTATGTGAACGTAGAGCTTATCACACCTGATCATCACGTGGTGTCTCGGCACGATGAAATGTAGAAATGGTGCATACTCAGGGAGAACACTTATACCTTGAAGTTTGGTGAGGAATCATCTTATAATGCTACCACCGTACTAATCAAAATAAGATGTTGTCGAATCACGGGTTCCGCCAAACCCTAGTGAGGTTCGAACTCTGGGGTGCACACGAAGAACACTCTCTTCCTAGCTCGCTCGCTCAACAATCTCACGGCCTAACTCGACAGACCCAAAGAACAAGAGACACGAGCTTTTATACTGGTTTGGGCCACCTTGCGGTGTAATCCCCTACTCCAGTGTGTGGTGGATTGCCTTGAGGGGCTGAGTATGAACTACTATAGTGGATGAATAGCCTCAGGAGGTGAGGTGTTTTTGAGCTAGATGAGCTGGTCAGGGTGTAATTGATACGATCCCCCTCTATGGTGGTGGATAAGTCCTATTTATAGTGGACTTGACCCTCTTCCCAAATGTTAGACGCGAAGGGATCCCACAACGGCCAAGTTTGAAGGGGGACAACAGTACAAGATATCCTGACAAACGGTGGTCCTCACCTGCCAAAGGCTGTAGTGGTGATGCTGATGTGGGCTCCGCGATGACCTCCATCCTGCTGCCCTGAAGGTCTTGGTCTTGTTGCACCGATATGGAACCTTTGCCTGATGCCTCGGGACCCCGCGCCTGCGCTCTCCTTAGCACCAAAGAGGAAACCGGTACACTACGCCCGCTGGCGCCCCCTAGCCTTGGTCGTCACGGCTCACATCACCTGAACCTCACGAGATACCCCTTGCATAGATATCTCCGCTCCTAGGGAGCTGACCTAATGAGGCCACCCCCTGGGAGGTCTTGGTGTCGTCCGCCTCGCGAGCTTGGCCCCTTGCAAGGGTCTTGGGTGGTCGCTGCTGAAGCTGGGCCATACCAGGCCATTGGTGGAGCCACGCTCGCGGGCCGCGGGCAGGCAAGTCTGGGTACCCCCGTTCCTAGGACGCCGATAGTAGCCCCCGGGCCTAAGGGGCACAAGAACTTGGCTTTGAGGCAAAGCCAAAGAGAAATTGCGCAGCGTCGCGGGCCCCAACCACCTGTGGCCTTGGTCAACGCGTGGTGATGGGATGTGGGCGCCTCTGCTTTCCCTTGTTGCCTCATCAACCATCCAACTTGACGAGACGCCGCTGCATGCAGGAAAAAATCATCATTACATGCGATTGTGGAGGCTGGCGGTTGGCCTCCTTCTGGCTATAAATGAGGGGAGGGGCAGAGCCCCCCTCACTCATCTCTACTTCCTCACCGATTTCTCCTTCTTCTTCCTCTTTGCCTCGACGCCTTGTTGCAGTCCCATGGCGCCAACGAAGAGGTTTTCAGCCGCGGAGAAGGGGAAGGCTCGCCAGGAGGGGCCCGGCTCGCCACCGCCCAAGAGGGGGCGGGGCCGTCCCTGTAAGCATGCCATGACCCCTGTTGTGGCTCCTCGGGGGTGCGGTCGCACTCCATCGGGGACTGCCGTCATCCTCGGCGGCCACAGCGGTGTCTCCTCCCAAGGCAAGGGCCGCTCTAGGCGGAGTGGCCCTTGCACCGAGGGGAGGCGTGCCATGGTCGACCGGCCTCCTCGGTTGCGCTTCCATTCGGTGGAGGTGCTCCCAGCATTCATCGTGTGGTCAGAGAGCCCGGCTGGCACCTGGCTCCAGCTTCGGCGGTCCTTTGCTGGTGAGCTGTCGGCCCGGGGTCTCAACAACCTCTAGCTGCAGGCTGACGGTTGCTGCATCAAGGCCTCATGGGTCGTGGTGGAGGTCTCCGTCACGGGCAACGTGGCCCTGGCCCGCGGCTGGCAGACTTCTGCCTACGCGCGCGGCCTGAGCGGGCGGTGTACCCTCCACTTCAAGTATGATGGCACCGCGACCCTCTTCGTGAGGGAGTTTCGGGAAGATGGTCGCTGACGGTGTCCTGGACTAGGGGGTACTCACCACATCGTCTCTCGATCAGTTGGATTGGGCCGAGGACCCCCATGGCCGTTTACTCACGGGCCAGTTCGGACAGCCGAAGACATATACGAGGAAGATTCCACAAGACTTGGTGATCAAGACAAGGACTCCTCTCCACCGACGTATTCGACTAGGACTCTTGTTATCCTAGGCCTCTGGTATGTTATATAAGCCGAGGCCGGGCTAGTCAATAGACGATTATGATATTATTCACCATACCCTCAGGTATTAGACCACAACATATGATCTCGAGGTAGATCAACTCTATACTTGATACTCCATCAATATAAACAAGAGCAGGACGTAGGGTTTTACCTCCATCAAGAGGGCCCGAACCTGGGTAAATATCGTGTCCCCTGCCTCCTGCTATCATCGATCCTTAGACGCACAGTTCGGGACCCCCTACCCGAGATCTTCCGGTTTTGACACCGACAATGGTGCTTTTATTGAGAGTTCCGATGTGTCATCGGCAAAGGATCAATGGCTCGCCCGCAGATCAACTGCGACGCCGGCATCTTCATTGCCGACATGACTAGTCACCTTGGCTCGACCGAGGACCGCGCTCCATCTCCGATCGTCATGTTTGGACGGGGGCCTTCACCAACATCATCTCCGGTCTCTATCAAGATCATGGATGAATCATCCATGGAGCTCGGGGGCTCAACGTCAACATTGCCCTCGGGCGACCGTGCTATTTTTTTGAATAGCGAACTTGTACCCGCAGCCACCACCTCCTCGAGCATCGCTTTGACGATTCCTTTGGTGGAATTGTGCGGAAGTGAGTCTACAACAACCCTGGAAAATTCGTCGAGTTATGATGAAGGAATTTCTAGCAATCTACGATATACCGGAGCCCTGTCAAATCTGGATGGGAATCTGGATGAGTTTAGGGCGTGGTCTCCAGAGCCCATCTCGGAGATCCTTTGGAATATTCAACCATTCATCTACTGTGTAATTCCCATATGTACCACCCCTCAAAATTTCAGCTCGATCCGACCGTCCAAACTCCGAGAACCTTCCTATTTGTGTATCACTTTTCATATCTGTTTTCTATGCAAGAACAAATCCAGCCCGAGTTCATCCTTTTTATGAACGGGATTTCGAACAACCTTTTTGGAGAAATCTCTTTCTAGGGTATTGTGTTTTGTTTCCAAACACATGCTCACAAAATTTTCTCCTTTTCGGAGATAATCTTCACCGTCATGCTGGTGTCAAACCAGTCCGGCAATATTGCTTCACGGTTGCTGACCTGCAGTAGACACGTCGTTGCTTTGTTTAGCCGAGCTCAACTTCTTCGAATCATCATCTCGGCGAGCTGAAGAAGAGTTCAGAATCACAAAGGATAAATCATCACCAACATCGCCATCCCACGGATCACGTGGAGCAGGCACACCGGCATCGCCGCATGGTCACTTCATCAAAGCCGACATTGACCGCGTCAGAAATTACGACATGTGTCGGCATGGCCGCACTGTTGCTTCTTCAAGCCGATGTCCATCATGCTGAACTGCTTTAACACCTCGGCGGACACGATAGCTGCAATGTCTCCTTACCAACCTGTTCCGTCACCTCGGCTGGACTGGGGGCTTCACCATATCTTCATCAAACCTACTCTAGTGGCTTCAGCATCACCGGCCGACCTGCTTCGACTCATCAGGTGACATGGAGGCCTCGACACCTCGGCTGGATCGGGGACATTGCTATTTCTTCATCAACATACTCCGGTGACTTCGGTGTCACCAGCTGACCAGCTTCGTCACGTTAGCTGGACCGGGGGCTTTGCCTCGTCGAGCCAACCTTTGCCAGCATAGCCATGCCGTCGCTTTATCGCCCATCAGGCAATGCAGATCGAGTACCAATTTTGGGAATCACTTTTCTTCGGACTGCTACAACAAATAAACCAGGTGCTATTAATCCCAGCAATTTTTGCTTGTTTGGGTTTATTTTTCCCAAGGAATTATTACTCTGGTTTGTTCCATCATCTGTACACAGGTCTATCAAATGGTGGTCGCATTAACGACGGTTGCGTGGTGGTTCGGCTTTGCCACGCCTTTACCGCATCACGCCGACGCCCTGCATCGACATTAACTTCGACGCCAGGCCACATATCTCTAAATAAATTATTTTGCGTAAATTAACTACGCGAGGATTTTTATATATTTATATTATTATTGTTGGACTGCACTATTTTACATGTGTAGATAATCGACTTCGACTGCGTCACGCATTCACTCCGGCAAGCCATCGTCGTCGTTCCAATCGGCCTAAATCGGCTCGCATGATCACCTTGTTGGTCGAATTGTCATACCGACATGTTCGGTTGCCTCAGGACTTCGGTATCGCTGAGGGAGCTCTACCTCATCGAGTGTTCGACACACATGCCATATGTCTTTTATTACTCACTTTGCATAAATTATTATTTATGCAACAATTTTTTATAATTTATTATCATTACTATTATCTCTGGTTTGCACTATTTCCTGTGCACAGGAAAATGATCCTGGTCGGGCAGTGTTGTCACCTCGGCTGGACTGGGGCCTTCACCCTCACTTCATTAAACCACACCGGGGACGTCGACGTCACTCTGTCGGCCTAAATTGGCCGTGCTATGTCACCACTCTAGAGTGCCGAGCTTGCGGGCTGGGACCTCGTCCCGCCGTAAGCTCGGACCGCGTCATCAGTACCGAACACAATAATCAACTAAGTCACTTTTATGCTCAAAGTTTTCAATTTTTAAATTTTGTTCGGTTCTACCAAGCATTATACTTTTTTGGCAAAGAGTTGTTTGTGAAAAATTTCCTTGTCAAAACTTTGTTTGTGACACACAAATTCAAATACCCCGTTTACTTGGGTGCTTCCTTTATGAAGCCTTCCCTCTTGCATATGATTATACTTGTACGACTTCGTTCCTTGTTCGTGTATTATGCCACAATATGCACCATGTTGACTTAAGTGTTTCGCAAGCTGGGTTGCCTGGCTCCTGTGCTTACCCCTACGTTCCCGATTGTTGGGCTAGGTAGTAAAGGGAGCACCTCTGTGATTGTTACAACCCGGTCATCCGAGTTAGTACCTCAGACTGGGTGAAGCCGAAAGCTAGCGCTCTTATTGTTTTGAATAATGGTCGGCACACAACGGAACTCATGAGTACAAAAAATCTATTGCACAAGTTTCATAGTAACAATGAGCAACCTAAGAAAGGTATAGATGGAGGTACTATTTTCTTCAAAGATGCTTCTTACACTTTGTCAGTAATATAGCATAAGTTCCCTGAGCGCGCTTTGCCTGTTACAGCCTTATGGCCTGATTGCCTGGTTATCGGAAACACCGTCGATGCTTTTGACAGGTGGAGTACATGACATTTTTCGGTCCTTGACCGAAGAGGGAGAAGCCGACGGTCGGTTAAGATGCGTTTAAAGTTCGGGTGAACACAGATATGATATAAGTACATCGGTACATACAATCATTATACATAAAATTCTTTTACCCAAGTCACTTGGGGCTCTTAAAATTTATATGAGATGTTTCATAGTAAATGTGTTTTCTTTTTGGTCGTGGCAAAGTCTTTTTCTACCGCTCCTTTTTCGACTCGAGTGTATGGTCAATAGCCGGATAGCCTGTCTTCTCTATAAAAAGCCGCTCGAGTTTAGTTTGCTAAACTGGCCTCGAAGAAGTACCCCGCCTTTGGGATAAGGAGCTCGAAGCCATAGGCTGGCCCGCTTGAAGTGTTGAGATCGGGTGTGTCATGTTAAAGCACGACAGAAGCACAATTTTTTTCTTTTTTCCAATTTTTGGATTGGCACCGAACACTTGATCTTGTTCGGACGTCAAGTTTTTACTGACATTTTCTGGTTTTCCAAGCTTATGGCACTTTTAAACTATTTGTGTGTTTTCAGCACAAGTCTCACAGTGCAACGCCGAACACCTTTAGAGATTCGGCGAAAACATTATCGGATATTGCTATATATGCATCGGTTTCAAATTGTGTCTTGGGTCAATAGCTGGGTTGCCCAGCTCCTATGCTTTCCTCCTACGTTCTGCTTTGTTCGGCTAGGTGTGCAAAGAGAGAACCACTTCGATTGTGCTTCCAGCTTGAATGGTTAAGCACCTCAGTGGAGAAATCCAAAAACTTACTGTCACAATGGGCGTAAACTGGTCAGCGATCCGATGATGGTGTGAAATTATAGATCAATACCGATTACCCCGTGTTAAATGATGGGCCTTTCATAACATTGGCCGAAGTGTTTACGGCTTGATCTCGGCTGTCGCCGAACACTAACCAGGGGCTAGTAGCTCGCCTCCCATCTTTAAATCTCCTATGACTAAGTGAAAGTTATAAAGCCCGCATATCTGACTGCCTTGTTTCCACTAACACAACCGCCTTCGGGCACCGATACGTCGGCCAAGGGTTGTTTTGTTATTGTGGAGACACCCTGCGTAGCAGCTACAAGGGGGTGGAAGCCGACGACGGGCCACTTTCAAATGATAAATGGACGCAATGGATTCAAAATAAACATGCCATCGTCGTTTGTATTTAATATACGAGGGCCTCCTTCTGCAATCATCATTATAAAGCCATAAATATGCATCAATTTGACTTAAGATTTTGGCCAAGCTGGGTTGCCTGGCTCCTGTGCTTACCCCTACATTCCCGATTGTTCGGCTAGGTGGTAAAGGGAGCACCTCTGTGATTGTTACTACCGGGTCATCTGAGTAAGTACCTCAGACTGGGTGAAGCCAAAAGCTAGCAATCTTAAAGGATCACATTGGTCGGCAACGACGAAAGTGAAACTTTTGGTTAATTAATACCATAGAGTTCGGGAACTTTCCACGAACTAAATCCTTAATACTTTCCTCCCACATTGATCAGAGGTGAGGTTTCATGATCATGATAAGCATGACGACCCAATGAAAGGAACCGATAGCGGGACTGTTTTTTTGGAAGATGTTTCTTACATTGAAATGTAATATAAGATATCTTTCCGTGTACCTTTGTTTATAAAACCGTATGGCCGGATTGCCTTGTTTTCCATAAATCTTTGCCCTTATAACTGCTTTATAAAGTAGAAAAACACTCCTCGGCTCCTGGCCGAAGACATTGAAGCCGATGGTCGGTCAACAATGTTTTGTACAATGCTAATCCGATCATAGTCATTACACATAATTCGTGATTTTACTATGGATATCGATCCTTAATTCGGCCACCCGTGCCCGCATTAAGGCTCGGGGGCTACTGGGCTTCGAGCTTATCATTCACTAATATTGAAAGGGGCATATAGATCCCCTGATCTGGTGTTGCCACCCGACCAGTGTCTTGGGGGCTACTGCATTGACAAATCTAGTGCAGAAAATTTAAAGTGCAATATAGCTTTGTAGGAGATTATCTTCCTCAGGTTGGTCGACCACACCCAACCTGAGTCTCGAGGAATTTGCACACCGCTTTTTCTGTCCCGGAGTATTCCTCCGAGCTAGGAGTTGATCCTCAGGCCGATTTTGTGAATCAACCTGAGTCTCAGTGATGAGGACATGACTACCTTGGATATGACCAAAAATATTGCATATATGCATATTTGTCAGGTGATTTCTAGTGCAAACTATTCAATAATCTATTTATGTTATCCAGAACAAAAATACTTCACACACTTTTGTGTTTTGTCTAATTGCAGGTGTATGGGACATTTGTACAATCCACATATGAAGATAAGGAAGAAAGAGATGTTTATTTGCTGTCCAAAAAGTTCTCTCACGTCACTTTTGGCCCAAGAGAAGATAGAGTCCAAGTCTCTCACGTTCGGGTTTCAGATTCGGACTGCACAGACATACCTGACTCAAAACGCACACAAGTTTTTCATACGGACTCCGAATTGGGTGATTCTTTTTTTGTTGGAAACTAGATTTTGTGCACTTTCCAACCCAATTGGAATCACCTTCAAATTCGTCCGGAGCGTTGAGTTGTGAACGAAACAATCTGATGCTGCAGCAGAATCCGAGTCAAACTACAAGTCCAAAGGTGTTACATCACCTCCACTTGGGCCCATTGGCCTTGTACGACCTAGATTTAGTTTTAGGCTGCCTTGGGACGTCCTCCCACCTCCTTGGCCGCCACCCCTTGCTCCTATATAAGTAGATCCATCTAGTAGCTTTTCCTGAGGATTTGTTTAGTTAAAAGTTAGCCATTGCAACTTCGTGTACTTCATTTGTGTCCAACGACCAGACCAAGACCGCTTACGGATCCCCACCTTTATCAATACTTCATATATACTCGCAATATTCAGATTGCTTTTATCATATTCTTGCTTGTTCTTCGATTGCTTGCAGGAATAGACCTTCGTGGTCAGGTTGATTGTGCTCCGGCGTGGTCAATAACCTCTCGGAGTTGGTTTAGCGATTGCTAAGGCGCAACGTCGTGCACGTTTGTAGTCGGATCGTCAAAGTCGTCTCCATCAAATCGATAGTTATCATCTCATCGAAAGATCGGGACACCCCGCCTCTATCAAGTGGTATCAGTTTTCAGGTTGCTCGGTGAGAATTTCCAGTTTTCCTAGATTAGATTTATTTTCTTACCTATTGTCCAAGAAAAAGCCACAAAAAAGAGTTAGATCTATTCATCCTTGGTCCAAGCCAGTCTGAGCCTTTGCAATTTTCATTTCATTGCTTGCATAGTTGAATTATCGGTTGCATCGTCGTGTCGAGTTGCTGGTCTTAGTGTCTAGTTCCTTTAGAGTTTCGAGTTCTGTTCACATTAGTCACGCAGCCGCTGCATCATTATCCCATCCGCTGTCCACCATCCAATCCACCAATTTCCACCACGTGCTACGCACTGTTTATTGTCATAATCATAGTTGAGGTCACTCACATCTTCGCCTGATCGAATCTGCATCTTATCTAGTTTGTCTTGGAAAGAGGGAGAAAAAGAAGATAAAGAAAAAAAAGAGAGAAAAAAGGAAAGAAAAAAAAAGAAAAAGAGGGAGAAGAAAAAGAAAAAAAAGCATGAGAAAAAAAAAGAGAGAAGAAAAAAAATTGGATCTATCTAGAATCAATCTCGTACCTGAATTCGGATTGGAATCTGTTTTGTGCACTGTTCAGTAAAACAGCTTGGCTATTGTTTCACATCATTATCTTTACTGCCGTTGTGATCTTCACTTATATCTTGCTGTCCAGAGCTACTTTGTATCCTTCATTGATGCTGGTTGTGCTACGACGTGACCTCATTAGTGTTCTAGGCTCGCGTCTCTAGTTCGGTCTAGCCTAGGACCAGCACAGTACCGTCGTTGAGCGTTTATTCAACATTGCATCTTTGAATTGATTATTGCTAATCTTTTGCTACCATATATAGCCAACCCAGCTCCACATATTTCTACACCGTGTATACGTACGCTCCCCTGGCAATTGCTTTACTCAATATTCGGAGTTACTTGACACCGCTGGTTGCCGATCACCGCCTGCTGCATGGTAAGAACGTGTAAGACATTGATATTTGCTTTACTGTGAGCGTTTTACCACCATATCCTAGTAGTTATAGGAACATTATTTTTGGGTTTTGTTTCTTGTTCTACTAATCATGACAGGATCCAGAGTCAATTCATGGGCTTCGTCGATCGCGGGAGACGTGCCACCACCTTTGCAAATACCACAACCGTCACGAGAGGTGCACAAACATCCAAATGCACATGATCAGGTTAATGTATCTATACCACCATTTAATGGCCGTTTTAAACCTGCTTTATATATTGAATGGGAGTTCGACATAAAAAATATATTTGCTTCCCATAATTTCGATGAACATAAAAAGGTTAAGGTTGCGGTTGGTTCTTTCACTGGTTATGCTTTGGTTTGGTGGAGTGAATATTGTCGGTTACACCCTGATTATATACCTACTACTTGGGATGATTTGAAACTTGCCATGCGACATACTTTCGTCCCTGCTTATTATACTCGTGACATGATTAAGAAGTTGCAACACTTAAAACAAGGTAGTGAAACTGTAACAAAATATTATGATGATTTACGAACTACCTTGTTGCATTCCTCTTTAGAAGAAAGTGAAGATGATTTTATGGATAGATTTTGGGGAGGATTAAACCGTGATATTCAAGAGATACTAATTCATGAAGAGTGTTATTCTATGGACCATTTGTTTCATCTTGCTTGCAAAGCTGAACAGGAAATAAAACGACGTGTTGGCCACGAGGAGAAGAAGCGCACGGTGCACATTCCAAGAGTTGATATGATTGTTCCTTCAACTACTAGGCATACTATGACAACCACATCCGTTGTTGTCAGGACTACATCATCTCCACCATGTGACACATCGCCCCCGAGAGTGGCTACATCATCTGAGTTGATCATAAGAGGTAATGACAAAGGTACTGATCTTCCATCTCTACATGAGAATGATGAATGCCTTGTCAATTTGAATGCACCATCTGATGAGCTACCCACTACTTTGATCACACCACCTATTTTAGAGGACTACGTTGATAATTTGACTTTGCCATGTGATCAAACAACTGAAATACCAACAATTTTGAGTGCACCCATTGAATTAACTATTGATGCAAAAGAACCAATGTTTAATCATTTTGATATGACCTCTAATCTTGGTGATGATTCTGTGTTGAATGACTTATTGCATGTTTGCTTATTTAAGCATGTTGTAGCATGTAAATTTGATGCAAGTAAGGTTTATTCATCAATGTTGGGATGGTTTAATGATGAACATTGTCAATCTTTTGAAATGAATAAGAGCTTCACTTATATGTGCAAACTGAGTTGCAATATTTTCATGCCTTCTACTTCTTGTGCTAATTTTTTGGCTTTAGATTTTATGAACTATGTAAGTTACTCATCTATTCATGTGTCATATATGCAAAAATCAAGGGAAGTAAAAATGGATGACATTTACATATACAACATGTACACCTTGTCTCTTTTGTTAGCCACATTTCAGATTAAGCAACGCCGAGGACGGCTTTATTTTCAAGAAGGGGAGGATGATGAGGACATGACTACCTTGGATATGACCAAAAATATTGCATATATGCATATTTGTCAGGTGATTTCTAGTGCAAACTATTCAATAATCTATTTATGTTATCCAGAACAAAAATACTTCACACACTTTTGTGTTTTGTCTAATTGCAGGTGTATGGGACATTTGTACAATCCACATATGAAGATAAGGAAGAAAGAGATGTTTATTTGCTGTCCAAAAAGTTCTCTCACGTCACTTTTGGCCCAAGAGAAGATAGAGTCCAAGTCTCTCACGTTCGGGTTTCAGATTCGGACTGCACAGACATACCTGACTCAAAACGCACACAAGTTTTTCATACGGACTCCGAATTGGGTGATTCTTTTTTTGTTGGAAACTAGATTTTGTGCACTTTCCAACCCAATTGGAATCACCTTCAAATTCGTCCGGAGCGTTGAGTTGTGAACGAAACAATCTGATGCTGCAGCAGAATCCGAGTCAAACTACAAGTCCAAAGGTGTTACATCACCTCCACTTGGGCCCATTGGCCTTGTACGACCTAGATTTAGTTTTAGGCTGCCTTGGGACGTCCTCCCACCTCCTTGGCCGCCACCCCTTGCTCCTATATAAGTAGATCCATTTAGTAGCTTTTCCTGAGGATTTGTTTAGTTAAAAGTTAGCCATTGCAACTTCGTGTACTTCGTTTGTGTCCAACGACCAGACCAAGACCACTTACGGATCCCCACCTTTATCAATACTTCATATATACTCGCAATATTCAGATTGCTTTTATCATATTCTTGCTTGTTCTTCGATTGCTTGCAGGAATAGACCTTCGTGGTCAGGTTGATTGTGCTCCGGCGTGGTCAATAACCTCTCGGAGTTGGTTTAGCGATTGCTAAGGCGCAACGTCGTGCACGTTTGTAGTCGGATCGTCAAAGTCGTCTCCACCAAATCGATAGTTATCATCTCATCGAAAGATCGGGACACCCCGCCTTTATCACTCAGGGGCTACTGGGATTAGCGGTGTTATGTCATCCTTCAGGTGCATCTCGGGTTTTAGACCGATACAAACCTTGAGGGCTACTGGCTATATATCTCGGCAGAGAATAAATTGCACCAAACAAAAATATTGACAAAAATCGGCCCGCAGTCGGGGTGGTGCACCACCTCGGAAGCAGTCCGGCATAAAGCTCGGGCGCTAGTGGCTAGCTCCATAGAGGGAATTTTCGGCATTAAGCTCGGCTAAGCTCCTTCAACTTTTTTGAACCAAGGTGATTTATGACACCTCAGATATAGTCCAGCATTGGATCTTGGACATAGTCTGGCGTTGGAGATCGGATACATTCTGGCGTTGGTGCTCGGAAGCAGTCCGGTGTTGGTGCTCGTTTGCAAAAGATACCTCGAATATACTACGGCATTGGAGCTCGGACACAAGATAACACTGCCGCCCGGGAACAACTACAAACCCGAGGTGTGGCGTAAAAATAACAAGGCATTGATAAAGGTCGAAGACTTAAAGGGCTCCTCGGATACCCGTAGATGGGAAGATTTGTTGAACCAATTTTCAAGACCGGCGACCGAAGACGAAGAATAGTTCGGAAGAACCGAGGAGCATTCCTAACTTGAAGACCGGTTCAGGGGGCTACTGACGGTGTCCTAGACTAGCTGGTACTCACCACGTCGTCTCCCGATCAATTGGATTGGGCCGAGGACCCCCATGGCCGTTTACTCATGGGCCAGTTCGGACAGCCGAAGACATATACGAGGAAGATTCCACAAGACTTGGTGATCAAGACAAGGACTCCACTCCACCAACGTATTCGACTAGGACTCTTGTTATCCTAGGCCTATTGTATGTTATATAAGCCGAGCCCAGGCTAGTCAATAGATGATTATGATATTATTCACCATACCCTTAGGTTTTAGACCACAACATATGATCTCGAGGTAGATCAACTCTGTACTTGATACTCCATCAATATAAACAAGAGTAGGACGTAGGGTTTTACCTCCATTAATAGGGCCCGAACCTGGGTAGACATCGTGTCCCCTGTCTCCTGTTACCATCGATCCTTAGACGCACAGTTCAGGACCCCCTACCCGAGATCTGCCGGTTTTGACACCGACAGTCGCCACGCAGGGTGCTGCCCCGAAGACAGCGGAGGCGACGGTGAGCTCGGTCTGGGCGATGGCCGTGACGAGGCCGAGGGCAAGATTGCCCTTGGCAGCATCCGCGGTTCGCCCAGTGGCGACAGCTTCTCCACCAACGAGAGCACTAGCAGCGGCGGTTACGACCAGCTGCCTCGCTGCCGGGCCCGATTCAAGGACGGCTGCAGGTCGTCTCGCCGCCGTGCGGCGGTGACGCACGAGAGGGACTCAGATTGAGCTGAGTCTGGGAGGCCCTCAGAGCCGTGCCTCATCAGCTACCGCGGTCATGCGGGCTGCTTTTGTTTGACCTTTCCTTTCTTCCTGCATTTTGAAAAAGGTAGATGCCCTGCTGGGGCGTGTAATGAACTGTGATCCCTATGCTACTATGTTATGCTTATTGCTCCGACGTTGTTCGTGTTCCACGTAGATGCAAAAGAAGGGGGTGTCTTAGCTTGATACGCTCGGGGTAGTTTCCTGTCTCGGGGGGGTGGGGCTCCTGGCATCTAGTGAGGCCTCCTTATTGCCGACTCGGGAGCCGCTGACCTCAGGAGGCGTCACTAAGCTGTAGAGTTTGTTATGTCATCTGTTGGGTGCCTTACTCCTCCTTAAGCGATCCATCAGGCATGGGCTAATCATGGCTTAGCGCACCGCGTCAGGGTACCTGTGGGGCACACACTTAGGAGGGTGTGCCAATCACGAGCTCAATCAAGGGCGCCTCGCGCAGATCAAGGGAGCCAAAGCTCTGGGGCAACATGGCTTTGGCGAGGTGTGTCCGTGGTTTAGGCTAGCCCAGCGCGCGCGCACACCTACCCAGCCCCCGCACAGGCCAAAGAGGGAGAGCGTCAGGCAACTGTCGTCCTCCCTGACGCAAAACAAAGAAGTGAGCGAAGAAGTAGAGGAGAAGGGGGCTCAACCAAGCAATCGACAAACGCCAGAACTCCAAATTTCATAAAAAGGCTGCAACCAGCTATAGAAAGCAAATGAACAGCCACGTCCGGCACCTAGTCTAGTCTTCTTACCAGCGCGGAGCTAAGTGCTGCCACTAGGACATGGGAGGGAGCCCCCGAGGCTCGAGGGCGGCACTCCGAAGACTCCAGGGCATGTACAGCCCCACTCACTATTACGTGAGAGTGTCACGAGCGGAGACCTTCACATGCACTCGGCCTTGCTTCGTGGGTATAACTTCCGGAGGTGCTGAATGTTCCAGGCGTTCTGGATGGGGATCCCGTCCTATGTCTCCAAGCACACAACGCTAGGCCTGAAGACTCGGGCAATCCTAAACGGGCCCTCCCACATGAGTGAGAGCTTATGCAGCCCTTCCCTGGAGAGCACCCGCCTCAGGAAGAGATCGCCCACCTCGAGCATCTCGGAGCGGACGCTACGGCAGTGCTACCATCGCAGCGCCTGCTAGTACCTTTCTGCTCAGAGTGAGGCTTGCTGGCGGCGTTCCTCCACCAGGACGAGGTCCATGCCCCGCATGGCCTCCTGACATGCCTCGTCAAACGCCAACACCCGCGTGGAGCGAGGCTTGACCTCGTGAGGGAGAACCTCTTCGGCTCCGTAGACGAGGAAGAACGGGGTCTCGCCTATTGGCTTGGTGGCGGTGGTGCAGATGGACCACAGTACGGACTAGAGCTCGTCATGCCAGCCCCTACCACAGGCCTCGAGCTTCTTCTTAAAGGTCCTTGTCTTGAGACCTCTCAGTACCTCCGCGTTGGCGTGTTCAGCTTGGTCGTTTCTCCTAGGGTGTGCCACTGAGGCGTAGCATATCTGCGTTCCAAGATTAGCACAATATGTTTTGAAGAGATTGCTAGTGAACTGCGAGCCGTTGTCGGTGATGATGCGATTAGGGACTCCGAACCGACTCATGAGGCCCTTGATGAACTTAACTGTTGTGTCGGCTGGGATGGTGCGGATGGCTTCCACCTCTGCCCACTTGGTGAACTTGTCGATGGCGACGTAGAGGTAGCGGTAGGCCTCGGGTGCTCGAGGGAATGGACCCAGGATATCTAGCCCCCAGATTGCAAATGGCCACGAGAGAGGGATGGTCTAGAGGCCCTGAGGAAGTTGGTGGATTTGCTTGGCATGGAACTGGCAGGCCTCGCAGGATTTCACCAGCTTGGCTGCGTCGTTGAGTGCCGTGGGCCTATAGGATCCGTTGCGGAACGCCTTGCCCACCAAGGTGCGCAACGACGAGTGATGCCCGCAGTCTCTGCCGTGTATGTCAACTAACAGCTCACGCCCCTGCTCTCTGGAGATGCATCGCAAGGAAACATCATTTGGTCGTTTTCGATGCAGCTCACTGTCCTGGATGCAGTAGGCTGTAGCCTGCCGAGCTACGCGCTCCGCGTCCTCCTCCTTCTCTAGCAGGGCATCTTGTAGCAGGTATGCCTTGAATTCTTCAGTCCAGCACCCCTCCAGGGGTTCAAGCGCGAGGAGCAGGCGCGCTCCTGAGGTCGGGCTGCAGGCGGGAGCTCCTGAGGTTGGTGGCGGGGGAGCTCCTCCTGAGGAGGCATAGGCTCCGCAGCCGGAGGGGCCGTTGAAGGCTTGAAGAGCCGCTCCTCGAAGACGCCGGGCTCCCGGGGCTGACGCCTTGACGCCCTCTTGGCGATATCATCAGCTTCCTTGTTTGTGCCGCGCAGCACATGCTGCAGTTCTAGGCCCAAGAATTGCTTCTCCATTTTGCGTACCTCCGCGAGGTACGCCACCATGTGCTCGTCGTTGGTGTCAAAACTGGCCGATCTCAGGTAGGGGTCCCGAACTATGCGTCTGAAGATCGATGGTAACAAGAGGCAGGGGACACGATGTTTACCCAGGTTTGGGCCCTCTTGATGGAGGTAATACCCTACTTCCTTCTTGATTGACTTTGATGAGTATAGGGGTTACAAGAGTTGATCTACCTCGAGATCATAATGGCTAAACCCTAGATGTCTTGCATGTATGATTATGTTTGCCTCTACGGACTAAACCCTCCAGTTTATATAGTCACCGGAGGGCCTAGGGTTGTACAAAGTTGGTTACAGAGAAAGGAATCTTCACATACGAATGCCAAGCTTACCATCCACGCAAAGGAGAGTCCCATCCGGACACGGGGAAGGCCTTCTATCTTGTATCTCCTTGGCCCATTAGTCCAGCCCATATCACATAGCCCGGGCGCCCGTGGACCCCCTAATCCAGGACTCCCTTAGTAGCCCCTAAACTAGGCTTCAATGACGATGTGTCCGTCGCGCAGATTGTCTTCGGCATTGCAAGGTGGGTTCCTCCTCCGAATACTCCAAAGAAGTAGGTCAATAGAACTATGTTTGGCTACGTATAACAGCCACAACCCTGAACCACAAGGGCAAAACACTTGAACAAAAAAAGTCCTGTCCATGGACAGCTTTTCCGGCGAGACGTTATGTTCTGGCCTTGTTATTATTATTTTGAACCATTTTTTAGCCTCCCACTTCGTATTTCGAGGCGCGGTCCTCATTGACACGTCTTGTCAAAACAAAGATCGTGTCCCTTATTACAGGCTTCTCATCAATACGGGTTTGGGTAATCCAACCGTGCCGTTAGCACGATCCCTTGGGAATAGGCGAGTTTTAAGGCTCGTGGGGGCGCTTGATATTCACTGCCTTTATAAGGAGATAAAGATCCATCTTTTTACGCCACGCCTTCTTCCTCCTCAGCCCATCCACCCTCGAGCTCCAGCTCCTGAGTTCAATTCTTTACGTCCCCAGCAAACACTCCAGCCATGTCCGGATCTGGCGCTCAAGGAAACTGGATGGCCTCTTCCGTCACGGAGGAGAACATCAAGGAACTCTGGGAAGTGGGGTACTTGGCCGCGGAAACCGTCCACTGGCTTCCTGCCGAAAAGCAGGTCGTCCCCACTCCGGAGTCTAATGAGAGGGTGGTATTTATCCCCCACCTTCTCCGTGGACTAGGGTTTCCTCTTCACCCTTTTGTCCGCAGGCTCATGTTCTATTACGGGCTAGACTTTCACGATCTAGCCCCAAATTTCTTCCTCCACATCTCGACGTTCATCGTCGTGTGTGAGACGTTCCTTCGCATCCCCCCCCTACTTCGGATTATGGCTGAAGGTCTTCAATGTGAAGCCAAAAGTGGTCGATGGTCAACACACGGAGTGCGGCGGCGCCATGGTGAGCAAGCTCCCCAACATCACTTGGCCCCAGGGGCCTTCATGGAGACCGTGAAGGGATGGCAAAAGGAGTGGTTCTATGTCATAGAACCTCGTGATGCCACATGGGCTGCTACTCCTTAGTTCAAATATGGGCCTCCAATGTGGCTCACATCATGGGTTAAAAAGGGCCTAGACTGGGCATCGTCCGACGAGGTGACGACGCTGCAGAAGCACGTCAAGGGCGTGATAGAGAAGAACACCAGCCTCGCTGATGTGATCCAGGTGATACTTTTTCGCCAGAATCTCCCCTGCCAGCGTCGGACTCTCCATATGTGGGAGTTCAAGATGGCCAGCCCTCGGACCTTGCAGCACTTCTTCGGCATGACGCACAAAGAAATCTAGAAGCTGCTTTTCAAGGCCCAGAAATCATGGACGGGAATGACCGAAGACCTCGGCCTCGGCCACTCCAGTAAGTTTTCAGATTTGCGAACATAACCTCTACTTGTAGATTCGAGGAGTATGTTAAGCCTTCCTTTTGTCCTTCATGGCTGGACGAAGAAAGCGGAGCGGACCAAATGTCCAGCTCCGCTGCCCAAAGACCCAACTATTCTGCTAACGAAGATGCTGGTTCTAGCGCCATACCAGGCACCGGAGAAGAAGGCCAAGAAGAAGGGCAAGGAGAACAGAAGTGGCCTCCGCCGTAAAGGTACTTCGGACATCGCGTCCGAAGACACTGAGGTTCTCTCCTCCCATGAAGGAGATGAAGATGAGGAGGAAGAGGAGAAGAGCAATTCTCCCCTCAAGGGAGAGAAGAAAAGGTCGGCTTCCGCGGACCTAGAAGCAGAGGTGTCCAAGAAGGGGAAGATTTCCCTTTCAAATGATTCTGAATCGGACACCGAAATCATCCCCGAGCGGCGCCTAAGGCCGAAGCCCCCCGCCGAATCATAAGTATTCAAAGATACTATACCTACATCTGGTCTTTTACAGATCGTAGGATAATATTTTATTTACGTGTTTTTAGTCCAGCCCGTGATCTCCCCCAACAATCATCGTCTTCGGAAACTCACAGGCGCCGGAGATGATGGAGAGCGAAACGCCTCCGCGAGCCTCTCCGCCACGAGCCGTGGATGACACCAAGGTGTTGTAACAAAGGACTTCCCCAGGCTAGGGGGAGGTGCAGAAGGCCGCTGAAACGGTGCCAGAGGGTAATGCCTCGGCTGCTGAAAACATGGGGGACACTATCCCCATGGAAACTGATGACGGGGGCCCGGATCAGTCTGGCCCCCAGCCGAATACGACTCCGGAGACCCACGTGGCTCCGGAGTCGAGCGAGCAGCCCCCTTTAAGGGAAGGGGGAGCGTCGACTCAACCCTCGACCTCTATCCATCCAAAGATGTCGGACGCGTTGAGGGAAGCGCTTCAACGTGCTTCCGTTGTGGAAGAGCACCGTACCCTGATGCACTACAAAAAAAGACACTTCCGTGATGATACGTGTTTGTCACAGTAGATCATGTTTTCTGTCATGCATGTACATCCATGACAATTTTATGACTGAATCAAGATAGTCATACATGTGCTATCATAGAAGTGTTCCACGACATTACGAAAATTATCATACAGAAGTGTCCACTTCCATGATGATAAATCACGCGTCATAGAAGTGCTTTCGTCAAGGGTGACCGACACATGGCATCCACCGTAACGGGTCACCGTTAAGCTACTAGGTCCGGTTTTGGATCCGATAACCTGCTAACAGCCCAGACCAATGAGGATTTTCCACATGTAAAATTCTCATTGGCTGGAGGAAACACGTGCTGGCTCACCGTTGGGACAGATGTCATCCATTCATTGGACAGGAGGCGCCTATGATATATCGACACGTGGCACGGCCCAACAGAGGCCCATTCCAGTGAAAAGGCCGGGCCTGTCAAAATAAGCGGGCCGACCCATTAGTGGCCTACTTGAGTCAGGCCCATTTACAAGCATGGCCCATACAAGTTACACAGAATCGGCCCATCAAAGGCCCATTCTACATTTGACAATTTCCAGCCGATCATCAGCTTTAGCCCGTTAACGGCCCGCTACATCTTTGGGCCCAATTGCGGCCTAAGCTTCTTTCAGCCTGTTAGCGGCCCGTCGTTAGTTCCAGCCCGTTAACGGCCCGGAACGTCTTTCGGCCCTTTCTCGACCCATTCTACAGTTGGGCCAATTCTAGCCCGCCGTGACATTAGGCCTGTAATCGGCCCATTCGGTAAATGGGCCAAATCCTAGCCCATTTTGTCTCTCGGCCTGTTAACGGCCTGCACAACAGTTGGGTCTTTGACTTTAGGTCCATTAGGGGCCCACGTTCTGCAAGGCATCATTCCAGCCCAACGCGACTTTCAGCCTGTTAACAGCCTAGTTTGCAAATTGGGCCTCCTCTACCCCATAACACTTTCGGCCTCTTACTGGCCCGTAAAGTAAAAGGGACGAGACAAAATTGACATCTATTTCGGCCTGCTACAGGACCGCAGGCCATTTCCATTTATGCAGCCCTATCGAGCTTTTGGCCTGTTAACGGCCTGCTAAGAGTCGTTGTTACGATGGGCCACATCATTTGGGATCCACTTAATATTATTTTGACCAGCCCAATTAATGCCTGCTTTGATTACACACGTTTGTTCATTTGTACGGCATCCAGGAAATATTTGGGTGTGTGGGCCCCCGTTTGAACGATATACCAAATTCAAGAATTATCCTACTCTATACTATCGCCTCTAAAACCATACACTATCTTTCCCTATTAATAAAGCACGGGTTGAGTCTGTCGGGTTCACCGTCGTAGCATTTTTCAAAGAAGTCCTTTTGTTTTTGAGTAATTAACCCGCAGTACTTTTGTAAGTTCAAAACGTTTTGTCTTGCCTACTGTTTTGCTTTTCTTTCTTCTCACCTGACAGTTTTGTGGTGCGAGGCACATGACGAGCAGCCACCGTCGCTGGCTGGCGGTGCATGCGAGGTGCCGGAACACGCAGAAAGATCGGGGCTGACGCGAACCGGGGCGGCAGAAGACGTGTCTTGGAGAGGTCGCACAGAGGCTAGTGACGCTGAACTCATCGGGAGAAAGAGCTTTGTGGCAGGAGCAGCCAGCATGCTAGAGGTGGTCGATGCATGCGGGTGTGGTTGGGACGGCGTCAGATGCGCGCTGGCACAGGAGCATGGAGGTAAGAGGAACTACAGGAAGGTGGTCGTCGGTGTGTGAAGACATTTGCCATGGAGAAGTGGATGTTGTCGGGGACGTCCGCAACGGCGGACATTGCCGCTCGCTTCAGGGTCTCGATGGTTGAGAGGCAGAGCCCCGGGAGCCGGTGAGGTCGACGGAAAAGGACGTGGAAGAAATGAGAAGAGGCGGTGGAGCCGGCAAGCAGGTGGCGGCGCTAGCTTGGCAACTTGAGATCGATGGAAAGACCGCGTGTGGTAGTGAGCATGTGTAGCAAAGTGATGAGGAGGTCGACCTAGGCTGGGCCTTGGCTACTGGCCGTTTGATGAGCTTCGACCCACTCTTGGGCTTTGATTAGGCAGTTAGTTTTGGGCTGACGTCAGAGGTTGGCTAATAAAGGAAAAAAAATAGTGCGCCAAACAGATGCTAAAAAAAACTTGAACCATGCACGGTTGCACCTCCGATTGTTGGTACAACTAACGTTACAGTATCGCCTTGCTCCCGTAAAACGACCCCACCTGTTTATATACGTCCACAAGCAGCCTGGAGGCAAGCCAAGTCGGGAGTCAACAAGACGCAGCACCGTTGTTTCATATGAAGATATATATCTCTGTGTAAAATAATATTCAATAAATAATATTTTTTGTATCCTAAAAAATTCAATAAATGGACATATTTGGTAGGTTAGATAAATTCACAATTTATCATCAAAAGCTAGGCACGGATAGGTAGGTAAGATAAATCCACAGTTCATCATGCTTAGTGTTCTTATTTTATGCATTAATGTGACGAATTTTTTTATCTTTCGTTACAACGCACGGACATAATTCCTACGTCGGGTTGATAATAATAATCTTTCCCTAATAATAATAAAGCATGGATTGACTCAGTCAGGTTCATCATCATTCTTTTTTTCACTTCTTCCCTACATGGTCTCTTTTGCCGGTTCCTACGAGGTGGTACTATTTTCTATCCTACCTCGCTCCACGTCTCCTCTTCTCTATCAAATTTTAAAAGAATTGTATGTCTGGGTACAGGCAGCCACGCCAGCCCATCTAACTAGCCACAAAAAACATGGGCCTTCCTTATGGGCTGGGTGCAAGCTTTCTTATCTTAGGTCTTGGAGAAAGAAAAAAAAACCTATGTCTAAAAACAAAACCCTACTACAATGCAGAATCGAGCGTGGGATCTGTCTAATTCTTTCGGCCAGAACAACCAACTGAGATAGACATATTGCGTGAAGAATAGTCCCACCTCGCAATTTTGAACACAATCAAACCAGTTAATATACAGCTGTCGCAGTAATTAACAAATAGCTGTGAAAAAAGGGCAGCTAATTATTGTGGCTAAATATATGACTAATTCAAAGGAAGGATGGTGTGGGCTCAGAAGAATATTTGAATGGATGGGATCCTTAATAAGGTAAGGAAGGATTGTGGTGGCCTTGCCAGAATATTTAAATGGATGGGATCCTTAATAAGGTAAAAAGGATTGTGTGCTGAATACTTGAAGACGGTTGACTATATGATCCGGAAAGGAATGATTTGATTATGGGCTGAATATTTGAAGATGGTTGAGGAGGATTGTGTGATCCGGACAAACTAGACAACCATTTACAATGGTGACGAAAGGAAGAATTAGCAACAACAATGTACCTCTAGAAATGTACAATTTTTTGTTTCTCCAGTTGCAACGATGGCCGTTTGTATCGACACTAACAACATTTTTTTCTTATCGATCTCTACATGCCCAATAATAAAACCAAATTGCCTGCTACCGAGTCAATTAAAGTCTTCCATAAAATGTATTAATATGTCAACCAAGCGTGTCATCTCATTATTTATGCTTTCTAATGTTATTTAGAAAGATAAGGTAGTACGTCTTTTCCTTATTACAATTGAAACCATGTTTTAGGACCTCTAGAGCTTGATACCTACTATTTTTGTTTCTTAGAATTGTTTGTGTAAAATGCGTATTTCCACTTTTTTTTATTTTGTTAATATTGTGTGACAGCAGCACGGACAATTGGTGCTCACCAGCCACCCAACACATGCCAACACCACATCTACAACCATCATGGAATATATTTCAAGTCGGGAGAAGATAACCAGTTCAATTTTAACTTAGAATATGACGATGAATCATAGCTCTATATAGAAAATTCAATTTCATTTGGAATCCGTATATAACTTCCTATTGTGTGGGTCTAAAATTTTGGTGCGCTTTAAATTTTGCATGAACAATCATTGTGTTTTGCTCATTTAATTCTAACTAAATTAATACACATCAATTGTCTCCCGTAGCAACGCACGGACATTTTTGCTAGTACAATAAAAAGACTAAGGCATAGAAACGTACAATAATCCTACACTATACAATAAAGAAATTACAGCCGAATATATCCACTTGGCATTATAGTTCGGCACCAGTGATGATAAAGCGTACACAAACAACAAATTAGATACACTAGTCGTGAACCCGTGCATCTGCACGGGCTAGTTTTAACAATTTGTCATTTTCTCACTTTATATTTCACTTCATATTTTATGTGTATGTAATATACACAAATTATCTATGGTGTAACCCACATATTAATATAAGTGCCTACTTGCACAGAACAATTGAAACATATGTAAGTATATTGGAACACGCTCCAGAAGCAATGAAAGTAACTTTAACCATTGGTAAACACAAATACATGTGAGTGTCTAAGTTAATCAATGTAATTTCAGCCGTAAATATGTTTCGTTACCTAGATGGTAAATATTTATTTGGAATATCACCAAAAGAAACATTGTTAAATGTTTAGATATAATGTCATCAACGTGAGGCAGTAATGCAACTTACGTGCTTTGTGAACATCTATTGCATATGCAAAAAAATAAGCATATCTTTTGTATTCTATTCTACCATCCAACGACTAAAAGATCATTTCATATAATTAGAAACATCTTATATGATTAAAGTTAAACAATACTTGTACTAAATCAACAACAATTAATGTGGATCGGAGGGAGTGTAACATTCTTATTTCTCTAGATCATGATAATTAAACTTCATTCAATATAGTGCAAGCTTATTCATCAAACAGACAGTGGAAGAGAAAATAAGCGGACATGATAGATTGGAGAATAAATAATATTTCATAAATTTAGGCCTCCTTTGGTTCATAGGATAGAAATTTTATAGGAATAGAAAAATCATAGGAAGTGAAATGACATACATCTCAATTCCGATAGAGAAAGGGATGCCATTTGGAGATGCCATTTGGTGCATAAGATAGAAATTTTTCCATTGAGTCTAGGCTAATGTTTTTTCCTCCAAATTGTGAAGGATTGATTCATATCCTACATAGGAATAGGAATCCATTCCAATAAACCGAAGGGCTTCAAAGGATTATTTTTTTCCTTTGCAAATCCTATCCTGTAGAGTTCCTACAGAGATTTGTAGTAGTGACATGACCATCTTGCATTAACTATTATGCTAGATTGTCCTTTGTAATGAAATTATAGTACATGTGCGAAGTTGATACAACATCCATTAAAAAAACATAAACAAAAAAACTATATAAGACCAGACATCAAGGTAATGTCTTCGAATAGTTATTATGCAATACAATTTACGTAAACAGATACATCTTGATCAGAAACATTATTACTTAAATTTTCTCCTAGAATCTTAATTTCTCTTAAGATCACCAGAGATTGTAAACTCTCCACACATCTTGGCATTTCCAAGAAGTTTCATATCAGAAAAGCTCTCTATCGCGTGAGTGTGCAAACACAAGAAACCAACATTCATTTTTTTGTTGAAACAACCAAACACAGCTACATAGCATTACCTAAATACATGAACACATTCAGATTTGTGGTTAGTTTAATAAAAGCATTAAAATATATTTCGCTCGACATGAGAAGTCACCATTCTCGCAAAAAGAGAAGACCATCATTATACAGACCTCTTACCTTGTTCAAAGCAGCAAAATCAGTACTCCCTCTGATCCATATTAATTGTCGCCATTACTAAATCAGCAACAATTAAAATGGATCAAAGGGAGTACATTATATGAAGAAGTACACTGTGATTTATATTGAATCACCTAAAGACACACCACAACATTATTAAAAGGTGGTCTTCAATTTGGAGATATAAACCATTTGAAACTATCTTATTTGAGAATTACATAGTCACAAAAAGTGTATATGAATAGAAAATATATGTGAGTTCTTCTGTGTAGATGATAATATCGACAGAGTATAACTTCACTTACCCTGCCAATGCTATGACTCCTAGTTGATAGCACCGAGTATTTCACATGCCATCTATTTAACCTTCAATTTAGTAGTTGTCACACACAATTGACAGAAAATCAGAAGTTCAGCAGCAGCGACACTTAAGCATTAGTAGTTCTCACATTGCCTTTGCTTTTGCAAACAAATTGTTCGTGGAAAATAGATATTCGGATTTATAACAGAAACCCTCAATGTTTTAGTAGTTCACAAAGAGCTTCATTGTTAAGTGTTTCACAGTCTAACTATCTGCACTATATGCTGGCTAAAAAGGGTTAGAAGCAAATTCATGAGAACTCAATTCTCTAACCTACCCCAGCCAGGACATGGCATCTTCGCAAGGAACTTCCTTGAACAGGAGATCAAGCAACAACATCAGCCATAACTGAAGACTGGGCAGGCCATTGAAGATGTTAACTCTCCCATAGAGGGTCTTAGACATGTTTTGTCGATACAAAAATTTATTAGTAACTTGACCAGCGACGACATTGACAACTGACATTAGGCTCCTCCATGCTGCTGTCATCTACTTAGACAGCATGTTAATTTATAAGCTCGCCTGATCAGCATCGTTATACTCCGACCATTGTCCATTATGTATACATAGCTTGTACGTAAGAAGATTATGCTCCAACCAATCTCCATGAGGTATCCATAGGTTATATGTGAGAAGAGCCGGGATTGCATCCATGGAGAGCACAAACACTATCCAAGCACATGATACAAAACAAATTGAACCCAAATCCAAAGTTAATGTGTATTCAAGATAAACCTGCAAGGAAAATTAGAACAAAATATTGTGAGAAAATGAACCTGATACAGATGAGGAAAACAGTTTTGGGTCAATAAGCTCCTTTAGCACAGCGGATGAATGCTCCAACTTAGTTTTGATAGAGACATGGGTTAGCTTCCATGGGGTGGGAGATAGCTGAAGGGAGAGACATGACGCAAGATTGTTGAGGTTGTTTCTAACCAGGAGAGAAAGAAACGGTGTAGAAGCAGTGATCTCTTTCGGGCCTGGAGGAAGAACTATAGAGCGTTAGGGTCATCAACAATAGCGTGGAATCTTTTCTGGTAATACGGCCGCTTAATGATGTTGTATCTTTTCCCTAGCCTACACTTGTTTTTATATTATTAGTTGAGCATCTCCCCCACGTAATAATTCAACAAATTTGTTAACACAATTTTTTGAAACAAATTTACAGTTTTCTCTACTACCTAAAAGAACCGTAAGGTTCCGTTTCCCCTCTTACGTCCCTTCCTCAGCCGGTTTCGTCCGCCTTCGACCATCGTCGGTTCAAGTTTTTTTTTTCACGCGCAATCGTCCCTGCCGAAAACATCGGGATGCAATCCCATCTATAGCACCGATCCACCCCACCTCACCTCCGTCCTGGGCGGCTCGGCGCTGCCTCCTCCCCTCCCAAGCACGATCCCCCAAGCACAGCCGCCGCCACACCCCCGTCAGAGTACACCTCCCATACTCCTCTCTCTCTCTCTCTCTCTCTC
>NC_041380.1:196675683-196722154 GCF_002162155.2 Triticum dicoccoides
CTCTCTCTCTTGGAGCCGTCGTCGCTCCCCATCCACCCGGCCCGGCGTGCATCGGATCGACCTTGTCCCCTCTCCTTGCAACGTGGAAGATGGAAGGGGCGGCCAGTCGGCCACCAATCTGATGGCGGCGTGGTCATCTACCTCCTCCCCTCTCCCCACGTTGGTCCAGCCTGTCTTCTCTACCAGATCTGGTGGCCGCGTCGGCGAAACTGCTGGCAGTGACACGATTCGCGGGTGTGGCGATAGGAAACATCGATCGGTCGTCTTCGAGGCCGCCTACCACGGCGATCCCGCAGTCCAGCCTCCCCGCCTCCAAGATGTGGCCTGCACGAGGCCATCTTCTCCTTTCCTCGGTGGCGTCCGTCCAATGAAGAGCTACACCGCCGTGGCACCACATGACTTGTGTTGTACCCTCGCCCCGCGGCCCTTCTATGCTGGGAGGAGGCAGCGTTTGTCCGTAGCACCCCATGTCCCACATCATCATTCCTTTCTTACTTAAGTGTCATACAAGTGATGCAATCATGATTTGCTGGCCTTTTAACATATCCCTGATGGAGTGGAGTGGAGGGGACAGACGGATTGGAAATACAATGAGGTAATATTTCTGTACAAGATAATTGCTTGAGTTTTTTCCTCTCCTCTAATCAAGTCGATTGCTGTGTTAGAAGGTATGTAGATGGTTACAGGTGCAGCTAGATCTGAAGATTTCATTCTTAAACGTCAAATAAAGCAACCAAATATTTTATTTGTTCCCTAATGATCATATTTGGTGTTATTTCTTTAGGATGGTGCATGGAGAACATGCTCTGTTGCCATCTTCATCCGCGAGTTGGCTCCCAAATCTAAAAGGCGCGTCTGACGAAACAGGAGTGTAACAGGGCACGGCTGCTGAACCAGGACAACCACATATGAGTTTTTGATTTCTTATTTGTTCGTCAGTGAGTATAGCATAGGATTACACCATACATCATTCTTCCCATCATTTATGTTCTGCAAATGAGATATGCAATTTTTTCTTGGTATCTTGGATAATCACAGTCTGGTTCTTGAAGTGCGAAAATTAAACTGATCTAAGTTATTTTCTTTTTCACGACCTGGTCACAAATAATGAGTTTGAGACAAACCTTGTGTCATGTGTTATCGCACTCAGATATTGGAGCCTTGGAGAATGTAAAAGAAATGTTAAACGGATAGATGTGGCCCCTCTAAACTTACTTGAATTGCTCAGCAAAGGTCCGCGATTAATGGTACCCATGTACATTCAGTAGGCCGAGTTGCCGAGTTGGTCTTGCTATATTGTATTCAGGCATAGTCTTGAAATTTCATCAAAAATAAGTTCAAGCATGATATTTAATATCAATTCTGGAAGAATGACCTGACACACCTGAACATAAGAAAACATAAGGTGGATAAAAAATATATTGAACCAAATGTGCCTCACTGAATTTTATTTGGAAAAAGTACTGAATTTTATTTGGGAGTACAATAAGCAGTTATGTATAATCTTCTGTCTTGCAAACTGGAAATGAAAACTAATTATCATTTTTTGCTTTCTGACTTGCAATGCAGAATGTGAGAGCTTATATTTATGAGGGACTTCCTGATGATTTAGTGATTTATGATTCCTACAAGTATATAGGAATATTTCAGCTCCATCATAGGAAAAATAATCTGAAATAGAGTTTCGGTTTGGCTATCATGGTGTTTACAGTCCATTATTCATGCTTGCTTTGACACTTGTGTGTTAAATCAATGCTTATGTGTCTTATTAATGTTGCTCAAAATATCATGTTTGTAAGATCTCCCGTAGCAATGCACGGGCAATTACCTAGTCAAGATAAAAGAAAATTATTTGCAGCTTGCATGGAAGGAGTATTTACCTCAAACAATGAGCGTCTACTGTCAAATCTTCTCTTGTGCTTGCCTATTCCTGTACAAAAGGAAAACATGACAGGCTTTGCATGAAATCAATCTGGATCGAGGTTCAAAGCCACTGACGCAGCTAGTCACATAGCGGATGCGATGTTAATGAGTAGGTGCATTGATCGATGGATAAGACAGCACCACCATCTCGTCGATGTTGACAAAGCGGTGGCGTGATGTGCATTGATCGATCCATGCGACGGCACCACCAATCTCGTCGACAACGGCGACAATAAGAAACGGTGGTGGTGTGGCATGCACTGATAGATCCATGCGGCGGCACCACCATCTAGTCGACAACGGCAGCGGCATGAAATGTGCACGCTGTTTTACCCTTTATATCAAGAACAGCAGTATATACCGACTCAAGAAGAGTAGTGTATATCGAATAAAAGATTATGTACTGACTAAAAAACATAGTATACTGGTTCACAAGAAAGTACTATATATCTCCTTACAAAGATGTTGTATATACTGCATCACACAAAAAAGTATATACTTACTTCATTAAAAAGTATGTTATATACCCTTTTGATTTAATTTTGTATGTACACTTCCGTGCACAAAGAGCAGTGTATTATATACTCCTTCTGATGGTAGCATA
Organism: Triticum dicoccoides; assembly: GCF_002162155.2. Classification (NCBI taxonomy): domain Eukaryota; kingdom Viridiplantae; phylum Streptophyta; class Magnoliopsida; order Poales; family Poaceae; genus Triticum; species Triticum dicoccoides. The sequence continues at coordinate 196,678,211 of NC_041380.1, forward strand.
CACCACAAGGAAGATAAAAATTGGCGGTAGCTATTCAAACCAGTTTGAAAATATGTTATAGAGTCCCTGGCAAAAATATGGTACATACTCCACTATCACAAAGTCAGTATATACAATATCACAGAAATATTGTTCTGGTATATACTGATTATTACACCTACTCCCTCCCAAGCTCCCCAGGTTCACGGCAAGAATTCAAACCAGTTCAAAAATTACATACTCCACTATCACAAAGTTAGTATATATAATATCACAGAAATATTGTTCTGGTATATACTGATTATTACACCTACTCCATTCCGAGCTCCCCAGGTTCACAGCAAGCAAAGAGTAAGAGCACCGTATATTTTCAAGAGTTGGCAATATATGCTAACATTTTAGGTACCTTCGTATATACTACATATTAGATTTATTCTTTTGAAACATGCATGCATATCTGAAAATGCGTAGATGTCATGTTTGGTTTAGCACACACAGTTTCGTAGTGCAACATACACAAAATCACAAATGTATTTAGATCTGAAAGTAAATATAAGAAGCATCAAGCATTACCATATTGTTGGAGATTATTAATCCAGGTCCTATAGAAAACAAATCTCAATGAAGTTGTGTGGTAGCTGTAGTTGAAGGCATAAAAATGATTGAGTAAACTATCACATCCATGCAGGTCCATATGGCTGATGCCATGCGTTCCAAAGGTGCCTGAACCCCTGACCGACATTGATGATGAACATCTGGCAAAGCGTCTGCATCGACAGTTAAATCATCAGCCTGATTGGTAAGAAGAATAAATTATTCAAACAACACTAATCCTATGGCACACACATCAGATTGTGTAATTTCCTTATTAAGAATTCAGTGAAGTCTACTTAACATTGCTTAGGCTCGACCAAATTAGTAAAAATCAAACGTTATGTTATGTCAAGCAGCTTTGAAGACGCACTAATGATCACATCCTAAAGTGGTCCTCAAAAATCAGGATTGGACATCTAAGCTTGTAGTCATAGGTGCAGTAGCATTTCTTCAGCGAATTAAAATGCTTTTGCCAAAAGATGCTAATCATCCATGTGACCATGTCTCTGCAGCATAAACAGATGAAGCATCAATGATCAGTAATAAATACTTGGACGGGGAATGAATTACTCCTTCTTGTAGGAATTAGCACAGACATTTTCTTGGCAAACAAAGCTCAAGTTCTGCATACTAAACTGTAGTACTCTGGGCAATAGAAAGCAATGCATTGGGTATTATTCATCAACAACAATCCACACAATTATATTGTAGTAAGCTAAATAGTAGTTGAGCCTATGAACTATTTCTTAGAACTACCTAAATGACCAATTATAACATAATTGTATTGTCCTCTGCCAAATTCAGTATGGTGACATTTTTCGAATATTAGTCCTAACTGAAGCACCTGTTAACAAACCAACTAAACCACCATGATTTTTTAAAAACAGAACTATCCAAATCACCATTGCAAAGTCAAAGGGTAGTAGTATTGACCCCCCAAGCGTGTGTCTAGGAAAGGAGATTCGGCCCACTAACATGGCAATCCAATGGCACTACACCTAGCACACCCGCAAATCCATTCCACCCAAGTTCCATGAGAGAACTTCAGAGAAGAAAATTACCTTGCCTGGCAGCCTCTCAAAACACAGCCGAATTTGCTACGCGGAGCACCATCTTCTCCAGGTAGTTCCATGCCTCGGCGGTCCGATGAGTGGAGGGGCACAAATTTGCTACACGGAGCACCAACTTCTCCGGGTACTTCCATGCCTTGGCGGTCCGATGAGTGGAGGGGCACAACAGGAGACCATTGTTATTGCCTATAGGTATAGATTGCGGTGTGATTTTCGATGGGAGAGGAGGAAGAGGAGGTGAGGATAGATCGAGAACGGGACACAATCCGCCTCAATCGCATTCCCTCGACCTGCCGCGCCGCCTCCACGTGACCGGAAGCATCCGCCGCAGCGTGCTAGTCCAAGAGAGAGGACTAAGGAGAGAGATGGTTCACGGTGGCGGTGGAGGAGATGGAATGCAACAGAGGGTAGGTGCAGTGGGCAGGGGCAGTGGATGGGTGGGAGAGCGACGACATCGGTGGGGAGCAGGGCGGCGGCGCGATCCATGGCAAGCGATGGGCGTCAGAAGGTTAGGGATACAGGAAGACTTTTTTTTAGCAACCATGGTGAAAGGACTGCGGGTTTTTTTAGGTGGCTGTGGGGCTTCGTTTTGTACAACCATTGTGAAAGGAACATGGGCATTCAGGTTCCTTGGTGAAAGGAGCGTGGGCCTTCAGTTTTATTTTGGCGAATTAAGCACGTAATTAAGCAAAAATAACACGAGTTAATCTCCACCGTAATAACTCGGTCTCATCGAATGAACGGTTCGTAATTTCTAATTAACATGATAAATACTTAGGAGTCTGTAATTAGTGTAGATATAGATAGATATAGATATAGATATAGATATAGACTGGACAAATAAAGCTCATACATCATGGACACGCATCAACAGAACTTACTATTTGAACTATAATCTCTTCAGAAAATAGGATTGGCCGGATTCAGATAACACAAATTTTAGTCTACAAAATCTCTAATTCATTTGTGGTTACCTCAGTGTCTTGTTTCATTTTTTTGACTCCTGCATCTAATACGTGCATGTCCAGTCTCAACTTGTTGATTATACGTTGAGAATCATGTACATGTTATCTTGCCACCTCTAGTTGATGCTCGAGAACATCAGCACATTTCAATTTCAATCCATAATAATTCAGTAACGGTCATGCCGCACTGCATCCTGAAATATTTGTGTAAGTACACATGACTAGGGTAAAAAAATAGTTACAGCAGTGAAGCGAGCAAGACAGACTATTTTTTACATGGCAAAATAGGAGTAACAATAATGCTACACGTCATGAAGCATAAGCAGGTGATATTTTAAAAATTATAAAAATGGTAGTTTGTGCAGCCTGCATACAGAAATCTCTCTTAGTTCACTAGAGGAGCATGATGTTGGGGCCAAATCCAAAACATAGAAAGGTTACAAATTTAGACAGCACGTTGTGTATAAGTAAGCAAGCAGTTGGCCATTCTGTAGCTCAATTAATGTCTTAGGAAGCATAATGAACAACAGAGGGATTCATACAAACCTACGACAGCAAGCAAAGCTATGCAATCATTAGCCTAGTATAAACTAGATTATGAGCCTCATGCAGTAATACTTGGTTAATAGACTTCAAAGCTTCAGGCACACTTTGCCGGAGTAATTAAATGTAAGGCCTTTAATTATGTCAACTAATAGTTATACAAGTACCCAACATCAGGCATCATCGTTTGGGCATCTCATTAACTTAGGACAAATAAAGTAATTGAAAAGAGCAAATTAACTATGCCTGAAACAAATAAGGAATTGAACTGTTGAGTTGGATATAGTGACTTACCTTAACTGGTTGAACAGGCTCAGCGCTGCTCCTACTTCTCTTGCAAGGCTCCTTCCTAAAATCTTGTACTTGGAAATTCTCAATCCTATCTCTATTGCACCCCCTCTACAAGGTGACACAAACTAGTTACAACACAAAAGGATGAGATTATAACAAAACAACACCACATAATGAAACATGCCACATCTCTTGCACTTGCACATAATGAAATGAGCATTTACTATGTGTGCACTATGTAAAAACTAGGAATAGCTTTGAACTGGATCTCCAGGTACTCTTGGAGAGCCTACTTTAGTGTATAGCCAAACCTTTATGTTACCTATGAGTTAGACAAGCCCCCACTACAGCAGCCCTTTGTGTTTAAATCGTTGACAAGCTCTATTAGAGTGTTAGGTCAAGAACATCAACTATCAAAGCAAACAGTTCTGGTATGGCTGGCTGATGCAAACAAGCAATTGAACAGATGTATCAAGAAAAGAAGCAAAGAAGGAGGCTTAAAGACCATCACTTGACTAACCAAATTTAAGGGGCATTTAAACATCAGTGCAACGTATGAACTAACATAAACATTGCATATTCCAGATTCTACAATGGAATGCACATGTATTGGGTTATGCCATGTATGATGATGCCTAAATGTACACTATAGCAGGCAAGAGTGATTCATTATTGCATGCACAATTGAATTGTAGGTTAAGGGCCAGTTCTATTCCACCTTTTTAGAGCTTATTGTCAAAATAAGCCATAAAAGATGTAAAGAAGTCATTTTTGAGTTAAGGGCTTGGGCTTAACTTATTTCGCTTTGGAGGGGGTGTTTCGGGTAGAAGCTCACTAAAAATTAAAGGGATGGGAAATAGTGAAATGATTCTATTGTGTGCCTATATTACACTCAAAATGCAATTGCCCTACCCGCTTGCATCTCCTCTCCCCTTTCCCTCTACCTCGATCCCCTGCCTGCAGCGATAGGTTTCCTCCAGCGAGCCATCGCCACTGGTCCCATCTGTCCTAGTCATTGACGATGCTCTGTCCAGCTAGGCTACATGGCCGGCGGGTAGGGCCAAATCTCCCCGACTCCTCCTCCCTCTGGCGCCGCCCCTCACTATCATGGTCTCCAGCAGCTGCTCCATTCTGGTCCATCCAACGCACTACTCCAGCGGGTGCCGCACAACTATGGCTGATGCCACACTGCGGCATAACACATCTTACCCCCCCTCCCCTCCTCCCAGGCCATGGCCTTGAGGTGCTGTTGAAGGATGAGCTCATCCAACAAGGTGAGGATCTCCTCTGATTTTTTTCCAAATTTTCATTCTGATCCACTATACGATGAATTGCTATGAGCTGCTTCTGCTACTGCTATATGATGCATTGCTATGAGCTGCTCCTGCTGCTGCTATATGATGAATTGCTATGAGCTACTACTGTTATATGCAGAATTGCGATGAGCTGCTGCTGCTATATGATGAGTTGCTATAAGCTGCTCCTACTGCTGCTATATGATGAATAGCTATGAGCTGCTTCTGCTATATGATGAATTGCTATGAGCTACTCTTGCTGCTGCTATATGATGAATTGATGTGAGCTGTTTCTGGTATATGACTGGAGCTTATATTCACAAGTGCTTATTTTTTTAGGATAACTCGTAATAATTGTCCCTAATAAACTTGGCCAATAGAACTGACATACAAATAACATGTCACGACGATTGCAATGGAGGAGTGACCTACCATCGCACACTATATAGGCTCGCCGCTGCCTCTCCTTTTTTTGCAATGTTACATGAAATTGCCACATACATCTTGTACTTTTTCATTGTGTAACCCTATCTACAAGTTGACATGGCTAATTTTAGACATCTCTACGTGATAATACATTGCATATCCCTTGCGCATATTTAAACTACCAATTAACGATTGTGTGCGTAGCATAAACTAGCCATGACTCTGTGTGCTGCACTAGCAGGCACTCTAACGCAGCCTAATGTAGTGCACTGCAATTCCTACAAGCCACCTACCATTTTGTGTAATGTACTACCTTTGTTCCTAAATATACGTCTTTGTAGAGATTCCAGTATGGACCACATACAGATGTATATGGATGCATTTTCGAGTGTACATTCACTCATTTTGCTCCGTATGTATCCTATAGTGGAATCTATAGAAAGACTTATATTTAGGAACGGAGGTACGAGGTAGTATCATGTATGACCTCTACATATCTAATTTAGTAGCTAGTAGTAGAAATCATTGTCTGCACAAAGGGATTACTGGTCCAAAATCCTAGCAAAGCACGCTCGTAGGCACACTACAAGAGAGAGAGACACTTACAAGATCATAGCAATGCCTCAGTCCAAGATCTTGGTTGGCCAAGTTGTTAGATCCAGAAAAAACATCGTCCTTATAGTTTTTGCCAGCTGCATAACAGGTAACAACGACATGTTAGTATATTTGAAGTACATCGGGCAGGTGATGTTGGACGGGTTTAAAGGAGGAGTACCTAGGCTGTGGCGGGTGCTTGGCATCATGCCAGACGGTGGGAATCAGGCTAGAAACGTCAAGGGTGATGAAGCTGCGCTCGCTGTCGGGGTTCGGTAAGGAGATCTAGAACCGTCGAGTAGGGTGTTTATGGAGTGGCTCCGATAGGGTGGACTACAGTGTGGACGAAGCGGATCTGTGGCCGTGGACGAGGGCGTTGGTGAAGCTGCTCCGGTGGTTGGGTTAAGGATGGTGTCGACGATGCGGATCTGCGGCCGTGGATGGGGCATCAGAAGATGCTCCGGTAGGTTGGATAAGGGTGCGACGAAGCAGATCTATAGCCGTGGACTTGTGAGTTGGCAAAGCGGTTCCGGTAGGGTTGAGAATGGTATAGGCGAAACTACTCCGGTAGGGTTGATGATGGTGTCGGCGAAGCGGCTCCGGTAGGGTTGAGGAAGGTGTTGGCGAAGAGGATTAGAGGCCATCGACGGGGCCGTCGGTGGGGCGGCTCCTGGGGGTGTGGACGAAGCGTCTCCAGTGGGGAGATGAATGAGCCACTGCAGATGTGCTGCGGTTGACGAGAGTAACGGTGAAGCAGATCCGGCGCCGTGGACAAGGCTGGCACTGAATGGGCTGTGATACAGTGGTGGACGAGCATTCTACTTGTTTTAGTGGGGGCGGGAGGGGTAGATGCGGCGGTAGAAGCAGATCTGGCGAGGTGGATGCCGCTGGTAGTGAATGGGCTCTGGTACGCTGGTGGATGAGCAGTCTAGGGTTTCGAGAGGGGAGGGGAAGAAAGGCCGATGAATTATGGACGGCGTGATGTAAGATTCTCTAGTGCTGTGGAGTTAGTCATTTTTGCAGGAGGGCGAGAGGAAATGGGGGTGCCGTGTGGTGGAGAGAACCAGAAGTTACCAAAGCAGCCCCGACCTATTATGTAGATGAGGGCGGTATTGTTACTATTGTTCTCCGTGCACCAAGGACAAAAGGAGGATTTCACATACTAAAGACTAGGTGGCGGAAATTTTAGAAGGAGGCGGTAGATTTTGCCGCTCGTGGAATCGTTCGTATCCAGTTTCAACTAATTTTGGACCGTTCTAGCGGGAAGGTCATGCGAGATTGTGTACACGGGGCACGCGTCAGCAGTTAATAACTGGTGTGAATTCCACCCAAGAAAAAATACAATAACTCGAGATGATGCGCCGATAACTTGGACGTTCACACGAGCGCGGCCAATCGTACGTGTGTAGAGGCGCATTCACATAAAAGGGATCAAACGCTCAGCCTATGTATTTCTCGTGTAAATAGATAATTTAGTGCCATTGGTTATTTACTTTAAACATAATGCATTGATGTGTTAGTGTAGAGGCGCACAAAAAGAAATGGATATTGTAGTCCCACAAAATAAATCGATATTGTAGTCCACTACTTAAAAGTGTTACCTCATATGATTACATAGCCTCCATTTTATAAATTGGGTACCCGTTGAATTCATATATGAATATTACATATATTACTTCATAATAGAACCTTAAATCATCCAAGACTAATGAATTTGAATGTAAGAGTAACAATGGTGCATGTACATGATAGATACATTGGTGGTTTGAAGAAACATCACTATAACTTTGGCATGCACAATTGAAAAGGTTTATTTAGATAGAAAAAATGTGATATATGAGTGTCCAATCTTTGTAGCGTTGAATCGATAGTGTACCATTGGCCACGATACAAAGTAGATATTGATTTATGTTCAAGCGATGCACGTCCACGATCGCTAGATAGTGATACGTGAATGAATTGTGCAATCTCTCTGACAGGCATACATACCTCATTTCCCCGTGGGCATCAGAATCACACACGCGCACTTCGTGTATTTCTCTCCCTCCATCAAGGTTAGAATTTGTCTTTCTACCCCGTCCTACAAGTCTGTCACACAGAAACACACACGCTCTCTCTGTCGAACACGCCCACCCCTTTTATTCTGCCCACCCACAACCACTAATGTCTCAAAGGATAATTATGTCTCTCACACATATGCCTAAGGTTAACTCGAGTTCCAGAACCATATGAATACAAACAATGGGATTCCAGCAAAGGACCTTTTGTTTTGAGATTTCGCCCTCTCTCTCTATCTCTCTCTCTCTCACACACACACACAAACACACACGCGCGCGCGCATAGACATTGTTTATCGCTTGATTTTTCCGGCACTTCACTACACCATGCACCAAAATTCCCTACCGGCGTGTGTTGGGAAAAAGTCACCATTGCCGACCAACAATATGTCAGAAAAATTTCTAACGGACTGTGGGTCGGGAAACATCTGTTCAGTTACACACTATCGGTCGGGAATGGTATAGCATATATCATCGAACAGTCGGTCGGGAAATCCTTTATGGCCCACGGACCATCGGTTGGTAAATAACGCCGACCGACATTCTGAAGCTAACTGGGCCTCGCGCGCGAACGGCCAAATTTTAGCGCCAATAAACGGCCCAACCCGCGAACATTTCCCCCAAAAACCAAATCTCCTTCGTTCCCCTCGCACGTACAGGACAACCAAATCCCTAGCTCGATCTGTTCGTTCCCCACGCACGCCGCCAGTGCTCCCGTCGGTCGATCCCACGCCGTCCCACTATCGCCCCACGCCGTCCCACCACCGCCCCACGCCACCCTCCCTCTGCAGCGCCGCTCCACCGTCGCCCCACACCGCCCTCCCTTTGCGGTGCCACTCCACTGCCGCCCTCCCTCTGCAGCGCCGCCCCACGCCTTCCTGCCCCGTCAACGTCGCCCAACGTCGTCCTGTCTCTCCACCGCTGGCCCCATGTCCTAATGCTCTCTCTCTCCGGGCGCCTCTCTCCAACCAGCAGTAGGCATGTGAGCATCTTGGGAAGTGGCAAGCCACCCTCCCTGGACTGACCTCCCCCATCTCCACCGTCCAGCTCTCGAAGACACGCAGAGGCAGCGGCAATGGTCGATGCGGCTGAGGTACAACTCTTCCCTCTCTATCTTTACCTCCCTCCCCCCTCCCCCCTCTCTCTAGGCTTTGTTGTGAGAGTGGGATGGTGGGGAACGGGGAGCTCTGGCAATAGGGAACGACTACACCTCTTGCTTTTCTTCTCCAATTTGATGTGTACTGCAGCTAGTCTGATTGTGAGATACTATGTAGGCAGAAAATGTGCTAATCAATGTATAGAGTAGAAGCTTGGTGGTAGCAATATGAACTAATTCTAGAAGTTGAGCTGTTGTGTGCAAAAAAAAATTCCCATTGCAGTTCTGTCCTTTAATTCCACCGTACCGATAGAAAGGAATTTGTAGTCATCGGTATCGAGTTTTCTTGTCTGGATGATCTGAAGACAAATGAAGAAGAGTTTAACTATAAAGTTAATACACAAAAAGAGCGCTGAGGAGCTAAATATTGTCATGCATATGGATTGACCTTGCCAACAGTATGTATTACTTCATTAAAAAGCATCATCTTGACTTTTAGAATCATGTTTCCTTTAAAAGCATGCAACTCGGACATACATCCAAAAATCTGGAGTCTTTGAAAACATACAACTTAACTGACCTGATGTTATACCTAAATCTCAGTAACAAAAAATTTAAACTTGAGTTTCTCTTTTGTTTACTGAAGTAGATTTTGAAGTGAAAGAAAACATGGCAGAGAGCTGTAAATATATAAAGCACTGCATCTCAAAAGTTGTAGTCTACTTGTTCATCTGTCTTGTTTTTTCTATAGGTAACATAGAGGAGCACTACTGGTAACATTGAGCCGACAAAGAGAAGTTGTAGAATATTTGCTGCAATCACTAGGTGAGTTTCTCTTCCCCACTCAAGTCCAGAGGCCCTCCATATTTGTGGATGTCATGAAAATGTAGAGATGCCTCCTCATGTTTGACACTGACTTTTATATTGTCTAATTATTTTGGTTATTAGGATTCTTGCTGCCAACGACTCAGCTTCCAGCAGTGGTGTAGCGATCCCCCTCCCGTGCTTGTCGCTGCATCCTCCACCAGTTGGTGAGTCAACCACAGCTTTGATCCATTTTATTTATGGTGGTATCTGCCTTGACTGTGTGTACTACCATTAAATTGGTTCTATGATTCTTCGTTTCTTTTCTGCGCCAATTTATTTACAGTACTTAAATTGATTCCTTGCATTCTCTGGTTTTGATATTATTCGTTCAGGATTTAGTGTTGACTTGGTAGTAACCAGTTGTGAAGCTAAGATACCATGGATAAAGGTTGGATGGATGCGCCTAGGTATAACGCCACATATATATTTTGTTTTGCTTATATGCTGAAACTATATATAACACACTACACATGTACACTTGCATGTAGGCATATAGAGAAGTACTTACAAGGGCTCGCCAAATTCCTAGGCTATGCATTTAATAAATCATCGGTTGAGAATAAAATCTTATGTCCTTGCAAAAACTGTGTGAACTCGTACTGGAGAGAAGAGTCTGAAGTCCGTGAGCACCTAGTATGCGAGGGATTTGTAGATGGCTACAAACAGTGGATGTTTCATGGAGAACGTGTCTCTTCTTCTTCCATTCCTCCAAATCTAGATGAGGGTGACGACAGGGATGAGGGCGATGATATATCTGATTTGCTAAGAGATATTGCTCCTGGTTTGGATAAAGGGGGAGATCTTGAAGATGATTGTGGTTTAGATCAGGATGATTCTTTTCTAGAATCTCTCCACAAACTTGAAGCTGATTCTAGACAAGAGCTATATCCAGGCTATAAGAATTTCTCAAAGCTTCATTTCCTAGTGAGACTTCTTCACACCAAACTGCTTGGATGGTGGTCTAATAGAAGTTTTGATCTGCTGTTAGATCTACTAAAAGATGCTTACCCTCAGTCCGCAATACCCAAAAACTCCAATGAAGCTAAAAAACTAGTCAAATGCCTAGGACTTGGGTATGTTAATATCCATGCATGTGAAAATGATTGCATTCTATTTTGGAAGAACAATGCCAATGCCAATTCATGCCCAGAATGTAAGGCTTCAAGATGGAAATCTGAAAGGAAGAGTGCAGATGGGAAACGTGTCCACAAGGTTCCTAAGAAGGTTCTTCGTTACTTCCCAATAAAGAAGAGGCTTCAAAGGTTGTTTGTGTGTTCCAGAACTGCGGCTCTCACAAGATGGCATGCAGAAGAGCGCACACAAGATGGCTTGATTAGGCATCCTAAAGATTCCCTCCTTTGGAAAGATTTTGATGAAAAAAATAAATATTTTGCAAAAGACAGCAGAAATCTTAAGCTTGTAGTATGTGCCGATGGTTTTAATCCGTTTAGATCCATGAATCTCAGCTATAGCATTTGGCCAGTATTATTGATTCCTTATAACTTTCCACCCTGGATGATTATGAAGCAATCAAATTTTATCCTATCACTGTTGATTCCTGGCAGAAATTCTCCTAGTAGTGATATTGATGTCTATCTTGAGCCACTAGTTGATGATATGGTAGATATGTTTCTTGATGGTGTTAGGACCTATGATGCTTCAACCGGAGAGTATTTTCAGTTGCATGCTGCCATAATATGCACAATTACGGATAAACCGGGTCTTGGGTCTTTGGTTGCCTGTGCTTCCTCTAGAGAAGGAGCTTGCCCTGAATTCCACTCTCAATTATGTTCTCTTAGGCTAAAAAATGGTAGCAAGACTTGCTATATGGGGCATCGTAGGTTCTTACGTGCAGATCACCCCTTGAGGTATGATACACGCACATTTGGTGACATAGAACGTGGGACAGCACCCGTTCCACTTTTCGGTAGGCAAATCTTAGAGCTGACAGAAAATATGCAAACCAGGTTTGGGAAGGATCCTATAACGAAGAAGCCTAGAACTAAGAAACGCAAGAAAGGGGATCCGCTGATCATTTGGAAAAGAAAGTCTATTTGGTTTAAACTACCATATTGGAAGGATTTGAAGATGCATCATAACTTTGATATCATGCACATAGAAAAAAATGTGTGTGATAGCATAGTTAACAATTTGTTGGCAGTCAATGGAAAAACCAAGGATAATATTAATTCTCGATATGACCTTCAAGCACTCAATATTAGAAAGGATCTTCAACCTATTGATCTTGATGATGAAGAAGTTTTTTTCCTCCGGCACCTTACACTATGGAATCTGATCAGCAGAGGGCATTTTGCAAAGTATTTAAAAATGCCATGTTTCCTAATGGTTATGCATCTGACATACGCCGCAATGTGCATGTTAAGGAGAAAAAGATAACTGGGCTAAAGAGCCATGACAACCATGTCCTTTTGCAAGACTTGCTGCCACTTGCAGTGAGAAGAACATTACCAGAAAGAGTGAGTGCAGTACTGATTCGTGTGAGCAGATTTTTCAAGCGAATGTACTCATAGGTTATTCGCATAAGTGACATGCAAAGGTTGCAGGATGAAATAGCTGAGACCTTGAGCCTTCTTGAGGCCATATTCCTCCCATCATTTTTCGATATTATGGTGCATTTGATGGTTCATCTTCCAGCACAAGCAATGATAGCTAGTCCAGTATATTTTCGCAGCATGTGGGCTGTAGAGAGGTATATAGGAAAGCTCAAGGGACATGTCCACACCAGAAGTCATGTGGAAGGATCAATTGCAGAGGGCTATTTGTTTGATGAGAGCTTGACATTTTGCTCACACTATTTGGATGATGAGAGTCGGTTGAATCGAGCTAGGAATGATGGAGGTTTGGATATGGAAGTTGATGATACAACTCCTTTCTTCCACAACATTGGTCGAGGGCTGGCTGGCAAGTGCATGGTGATGTTAGATAACAAAACTTGGTTGCAAGCCCACAGATATGTCTTGTTCAATTATGACAACATAGAACCATACCTAGAGTAAGATATCCCTACTATGTATTGCTATTAGGTTATTTCTCTCCTCCTTGTCAATTGATAAATATAACCTATATGCAGCAAACATATGGATTACCTTTCTTCTATTGGTGTTCGAAGTCATCGAGAAGTCAAGCATGTGCATTACGAGACATTTCATGAGTGGTTTAAATTGCACGTAAGTGGGCATGTGACTGTCAACCTATAAGACATATAATTCCATCCCATTGTAGAGTAACAATAGCATTTCATAATCACAGGTGGCAGAAATGGGAGATGAAGCACCTCATGAGATAAAAATATTAGCTAAAGAGCCAAACTTGGTTGCTATGAAGTATAGTAGCTACACTATAAATGGGGTAGACTTTCATACACAATCATATGATGAGGGCCGCAAATTTGAGAGTAGTGGAGTAGCTCTTGTTGCACAAACCGCATCCTTTGCAAAAGGAAAAGGTGACAATATTAATGTAAGAAACAAGACCTATTATGGCATTATAAAGGAAATTCTTGAGTTGAATTATCAACATGAAGGGAAAGTAGTGTTGTTCAAATGTGACTGGGTTGATAATCGTGTAGAAGATGAATGGGTGCAAACTGATCAGTTTGGAATCACTTCTGTGAATTTCAAGCATTTGTTCAATACCGGTGAGAAAATATTAGACGAGCCCTTCATATTAGCCACAAAAGCAGCTCAAGTTTACTATGTTGAAGATCCCATTGATGCTGAGTGGTCTACTGTTGTTCCATCATTATATGATGACAACGGTAATGTTTTACGTGTGACGTTGCTTGATCCATGTACTGCTATACGTGTGAGTGTTGCGGATGGATGCATTGGTTCTGCCAGGACAGATATAGATGGACTAGTTCTTAAAGCAAGTGATATTGAAAAAAAGTAAGTGTTGTGTATGATCCTCTAATGTTTTGTATTTTCAGTGATGTACTCACATAGTGTGTCTTTTGCAGGAGGAAAAATGGCAAGCGCAAACAGAAGAGCTAAAGATGGTGGGGTCATGGAGGAACAACTGAAAGCGGTAGAGTATGAACTGCTGAGAAGCAAGACCATTGAACAAAATGATAAACGGCTAGCAGCGGTACGAGCAACAAGAGCTTCTATGCAGGAAGATATGGAAGCGAACCAAGCCCCCAAAAAGAAAAGAAAGGTATGTAGCTTCCATCACATTCATGTTCTACCTGAAGGAAGCAAATGTAGCTTGCAACACTAACCTATATATCTATGCAGGCACCCTCCAGCGCACCTGTAAGCATGAATGAAGGACGTATTTTGAGGTCTAGTGTATCAAAAGATCAAGATCATGTTGATCCTGAGCATCAGCCTTCCAAAGGTAGCCTAATGTCACATGCTAGAATTGTTCATATTCTAACCTAATGTCACTTGCTAGAATTGTTGTATGACTATGTCAATTTTCTTGCATGAAGAGATTACTCATGAGCTTGATGGTGATGGTAGTCAAAAGAAAGGTGGAAGAAAAATTATTCGAAAGGCTAACATATATGCAAGGCTGAATCAACCCAAAATCCATATTCCACTTAATGGGGATGGCCAGCCTGTTGGGCCAGATGCAACCGAATTTGCCAATTTCATTGGTACTTTGGTGAGGAAGCATATACCACTTGCAGAGTTAGATTGGCGAGATGTTGATGTAGAGAAAAAGTTGTTAGTGTGGTAGACCTTGAAGGTAGAAATGAGCATAATTTATAACTTACACACTCTTTTTTAAAGCCATCTAACTGAGTGTCCTGTTTTCTCTCATTTTAATAGTCATTTTATGAGCTGGACTCAACTGCTTTGAGCTTTGTTATCAACACTTCACACATAAAATGGAAGGATTGGAAGTCAGATTTAAAGAGGTACAAGTTTGATGCTGCACTCACTGATGCACAACTTATGAAAAGACGTGACAGCAGAATTAGTGAAGCTGACTGGAAGACCCTTATTACTTATTGGAGATCTTCGGCATTTGAAGTAAGTCATCCTGCTAATCAAAAATGTAGTATATCTTTGCAGCACACTCTGTCCTGGACATAGATAAACAAATATGCAAGTAATGATTCTCAAAACACAAACAATATGTGTGATAAATCTCCTTTACTTTTTTCTTGTAGTCTCGTAGTGCTATCGCCAAAAAGAATCGTGCCAATGCAGTACCTCATACATCTGGCAGCAAGAGTCATGCCCGTGTTGCCAATGAAATGGTAAAAAAATTACCCCAATTATAAATGATATGCCACTGTGATTTAGTGACTAATGCATATTGAAATAAATAAATGATTGTAGGCTGTCAAACTTGGGCATGATCCTCGGAGAGATGAAGTTTATATCGAAACACATACATGCAAGGAAGGGGAAAGGAAAGGGAGTTATGTGCCGCAGGCAGAAACAACAATTGTAAGTCTCTTTTGCCATGATTTTTCAATATTGCTCAGAAATTGTAGAAGTAGAATTTACAGAGCTCGTAAATGTCATTTTGCAGAATGAACTCATAGAGAATGCTGAAAAGCACCCTGAATGGAAGGAAAAGAGCATTCAAGAAGGTGATCTGTTTGCACACGTATGTAGAATGAAGGAGCCCAGGGGTCGTGTTCGTGTGTTAGGTCTAGGTCCAACACCTCAAGATTTGGGCACACCGGGTACATGGGGTAAATTGAGCACAAGAGTTCTAGTTGAAATGCAAGGGCGTCGAGAAGATGAAAATCGCTATAACATGCTCCAGGGGCATGTGCAACAAATGGAAGAAAGAATGAACCGAATGGAATTGATGTTAGCTTCACAAGGAAGGCATAATCTGGAAACTCCTAGCTCATAGCATGGTTCCAATTCTCGACATGTAATGAACTATTTCCACATCCTTTCAATGCATCATTAATACATCTTGCATGCACTAACTCTATTTCCATATTGTTGTCTGGTAGAACTCCGGAGCTGAAGCTGAGGAACATAATGACGCTGAAGAAGATGTTGAACAGAATGATGAAGAGGCATTTGTTCAAAGAAGAGTTGTTGCAAAGCCCCCTGCAAGAAGCTCATCAACCTATGAAGATGAAAGCCTTGTAATCTTCACATCCTTACCTATATGTTTAAATTCTGTTTTGTTTTCATGTTTCTAAAATAATCATTGATTCAGATTGGTATGGATGTGCTTCTATATGCATGGACTGGTCCTGAAACTCCTGTTGCCAAGGCAACAATTATCTCACCCAGACACTATTGTGGGCGGAGAGACCCTTGGACCAGGAACTTATGAGGTTCTTGTCAATGTTGCTATTAGAAGAGGTGCTACGGTGCCTTATGAATATGACGATTTACAAATTATTGCTGATGCTGTCACAAGGTCCATTGCATGGCCATCTAGCAAGGTAATCACCAACAATATGTCTTTTGTCCACTTATCTCAAATTGTTTGATATGTGATACTGACTCATGATCACTTTGCTAGATGAAACCCTATAAACCAGGGGCATCTTCCTCATCCCGCCGCTAAGGTATTTTTGAATCCCGAGCTAGTATTTATTTTTGAGCTACAAAACCAGGGACGAAATGAACTTAACCAGAACCTTGTATCTTCTTCTTCTTACATGGTGATGGTCTATAATTGTTTTGGTTATTCTCTTCATCTAAAGTTTGGCTAAGTTAATGTACAGTTCCTAGCTTACATGGTTTAGCAGAATTAGAAGGAAATAATAATGTTATGCAAAAGTTGGCTTTGGTACAGTTCTACTTGCCACATGCCTAGAGGAGCCGGCTGGCACAAATTTCTAGTTGCTCTCCAGCACCAACCAAACTAGCCTGTAGTGCTCTGCACGGTAAAGCATGTCTTTTGAACTAAAACTGGGAGTCTGGACATGCTAAACTGTTGCCTTATGTCTAGATGATGGAAATTTAACTTAACTCTGTTGCCTTGTGTTTCTCCCAGTACACCTCTGTATTGCTCCTATTTCCTGAAACATACTACATGGTCACGTTGCATCAATGCTTTATTATGTCAAATGCAACAGAGATCTAATTAGCACATGTTGTGGCATTATTCTTAACTTGCCCTATTTTTTGTAACACTAAAATCCCCCAGTTTTTTTATTGCCAATTGCCATAGTGCTTTATAAAATTATCATTATTGTCATTGTCTCTGAATGCATGCTCACCGGGGAAATTTTTATTCTTTGTAGGAAAGACATACAAAAGGGCCAGGAAGTAACCAGGAAGATGCCAGTTTGCATCAGCTATAGATTTTCTGTAATGGAGCAAAAACAATGTGTCTTTTAGGTCTCATTATGTAAATCTATATGGCATCTTGTCATCTGGGTATTTATCTTGTCATCTGGGTATTTTGTGTAATGGAGAAAACAATGAATCTCGGACATGCATCTATCATTTTGTAAACCTATCGGGCGATTCGGTCACAAAACCATAAATGTTTCCTTCACTCTTGAGAAGTAATTATTATGTTATTCTTCTTTGGTCATGATTTACTATTTTCAAAGCACATGCAAGTTACTGTAATTTGACTGATATCATGTTGTACTGAGATATGCGACTTGATTGACATTGTATTGTGTAAGACAGATGGGAAATCAAGGGTTTAAATATTGCTCAGCTAAACAAAATGTTGACAAATTGTTGGTTGGCAAAACAGAACATCGTCTCATTATTGGTCGGCAAAGGGTCATGCTAGTACCAATGGAAAGTTGGTCGGCAAAAAGGATAGCATCGCACAGTTGGTCGGGAAAGTTTCAGGACAAGGACAATAAAAATTCGGTCGGCAAATATTATACTATCAAATAGTCGGTCGGGAAAACTTAAACAACAGCGCCAACTGAAAATCGGTTGGCAAACATGTTACCATCGGGTAGTCGGTCGGGAAAGATTCCGAGTAGGGCCATCAGAAAGCCGGTCGGCAATTCTCTTTATAGGCGTCCAACTGTCGGTTGGGAAAGATATGTCGGTCAGGAAAATGCTTTCCTGTCTGGATTTTCCCCAACAAACGTTGTCGGTCGGCAATACTCTTTCCCGACCGAGTGTATGTCGTCAGACCTTGTTTTCCCAACCAACTTGTTTGTTACGGATGTGGTGCTGTGGTGTAGTGCTTGCATGCACATCGTTTGTTTTTCTTCGTGATGCTTTAAGTATGCCTCGCACACATCCTATCTACCTATCCCTTAATATAGATATGTGTCACACAAACTCCTTCTCCCTACTAGCAAGATGCGCATGCGTTGCACGGAACATCAAGATGCATTTGTATGAGTAGTTTATCTTGTGGGAGAAAAGGATGAACGAGGGAATGCCTTATTTGCAAATGTGGAGAGGGGTGTGGCTATATTTTTGTGAAATTGCCATAGTTTCCTTCCTATCCGTCATATATAAATCGGATGGCCTGTATCGCAGGATGGCAGGAACACCATCATCACCAACTCTGTTTTTTATAAGAGTAGAGATATGTAAGTGTCACAGCTGCCCCCCACCCATCCACACACACACTTCCCGACACCGAAGGAGTAGGGTGACACCTCAATCTTGATACTAATCTATCGACTGGCTTCTCTCTCAAACACACACACACACTACCCGACACCGAAGGAGTAGGGTGGCACCTCGATCTTGATAGTAATCTGTCTACTCTTTCAAACACACACGCTCACTAGTTGTGGCTCTATGCATCTCACGCACACTCTCGATACGTCTTTCTATCCCTCCCCCTCCCTACCCCCACCCCAACCCCAACAATGACAACAGAAAGGTGACAACTCGATCTGATCTTAATCTGTCAATTGATTTCTCTCTCAAACATTGTGTCTCTGTGCCTCGCTCAGACACACTTGATACGTCTTTTTCTCCATATCCCCCTCGATATGTAGACTTCTCGCACGCTCACAGCTGTAGTGACGATGACGCTGAACCCAATGTGCTTTGTTTTTACCGGCCTCATGTGATAGTTTTCACCCTGTTTTCTGTTAATTAATAAGACAACCTTTTCATTGTTACTACTAGTGAATCTGAAATCATTCAGGGCAGACATAAAATATATCACTTCAACCCAATTATCGCAGTAACTATTTTAAAAGAAACTAGCTAGATGCCCGTGCGTTGCACGGAATATCAAGCTGCATTTGTGTGAGTAGTTTATCTTGTGAGGGACTATCAAGATGCCCATGCGTTGCACAGAACATCAAGATGCATTTATATGAGTAGTTTATCTTGTGAGCAAAAAGGATGAACGAGGGAAGGCCTTATTTGCAAACGTGGAGAGGGGTGTGGGTATCTTTTTTGCATAATTGCCATAGTTTCCTTCCTATTCGTCAGATATAAATCGGACAGCCTATATTGCAGGATGGCAGGCACACCGTCATCACCAACTCTGTTTTTTATCTCTACTCCTATAAAATACTTAGTTGGTGATGACGGTGTGTCTGCCATTCGTCATTTCTGACCATCAGATCTGCATCTAACGACTATGATGTAAGTCGTGGCTTTTTGCAATAAGACCCCACTTCTCCGCTCCAATTTGCAAAAAACCCTTAGTATATTGAAACCAACAACATCCCTCCCCCACCTCATCAAAACAGCCACAAGGAATATATTGAGTGAAACC
This sequence comes from Triticum dicoccoides, assembly GCF_002162155.2. Taxonomy (NCBI): domain Eukaryota; kingdom Viridiplantae; phylum Streptophyta; class Magnoliopsida; order Poales; family Poaceae; genus Triticum; species Triticum dicoccoides. The sequence goes on from NC_041380.1 coordinate 196,697,609, forward strand.
TAATACGAGTATATTTTTAGTGATATATACACCAAACTAGAGTGTTTTTCTTTCAAGTTTGTGAACATGTATTATTATATTTTGGATCTGTTGCAACGCACGGGCACATTGCTAGTAAGAGTAGAGAAAAGGATGTACGAGGGAAGGCCTTATTTGCAAACGTGGAGAGGGGTGTGGGTATCTTTTTGCAAAATTGCCATAGTTTCCTTCCTATCCGTTAGATATAAATCCGACGGCCTATATTGCAGGATGGCACGCACACCATCATCACCAACTCTGTTTTCTACTCCCTTCGTTGCTAAATATTTATCTTTTTAGAGATTTCAACAAGTGACTACATACAGAGCAAAATGAGTGAATCTACATTCTAAAATATGTCTACACACATAGTATGTGGTAGTCCATTTGAAATCTGAAAAGACAAATATTTAGGAACGGATGTAGTATAAGAGTAGACATGGAGATATATCTCCAGCATGGTCTAAAACAAAAATGTGCTGGACTGGTTAGCGCCGGATGCTCGCAACGCGATGACCTGAGTTCGAATTCTGTCTTTAACTTTAGATTTTTATATTATATATTACTTATTTAATATATGCTTCTTTCGCTACTGTACTGACAGTGGAACCCATAGAGTACTTAGATTACAATATTAAGGATGGACTTGTTTCTTTTTAACTTTCTGTACGAAGTTCTAGCCACCCTGCAAGTCATGTGTACACTGCACATGCAATTAACTTTTTATAGAGGGAGAATCATACACGCAATTAACTCAAATGGATTGGATGTGACTCTATTATTTCCAGCATAAGAGCATCTCCAATGGCAGCCAACAAATTTCCTCCCGCTTCCTTCCGCGGAGGACGACATCAAACGCCAGCGGCATACATTTTCACAACTCTAACCAACCAGATGAAATTCATGCAAACATGGATTGTTTTCATATAAGCATGATGGATTTCATTACATTTACATGAACTAAGCGGTGCTAATCCGGCTCTCTTGGTATAATTAATACTCCCTTCGTCCGGAAATACTTGTCCTTGAAATGGATGCATCTATACTTATTTTAGTTATAGATACATCCAATTTATCCATTATTAGAACAAATATTTCCTGCCAGCCGGAGAGGGAGTACCTAATCTAAATGGCTGCCCGTGGATCCCTTTTCTTCCTCATGTCCGGCAGACAATGAGGGGTCGACGAAGGTCCTCGGAAGAGACGAAGCAGCAAAGAAACCACCTGAATGCGCAGTCGTCGCCTCGGCGGTGGCCTTCATGGGACCCAAGTGGCGGCGTCCTCCCATATTCTACTTCTCCTCGATGATGGCGGCGGACACGGAGAAGCTGGCCACCGACTCATCGCTGTCCACGCACCCGGAATCTGTCTCTGCCTGCATGGCGTTGCCGCACGCACGGGAGGCGCGGCCGCAGGCATGGGAGGTGCATGCCCACAGACACAGGAGGCGTGGCCATCGCAGACACTGGTGGCGCGATACGACGCGGCAGCGACGATCCCTATACCTGCGTGGAGCAACTTGCTAGTCCTCATCGAGCTGAACTGGAGCAGCGAGTTGCTAAACCACGCGCTGGATTGGGGCGGCAACTGGCTCAGTCGGGCCAAGCGAGGTTGATGAAGCACAGAGCGGCCTCGTCCATATCTGGAGGGCTCGGCGGGCCACCCAGTCGGGTAGTATGCAGGAGAACGGCTCCTCGGAAGCCATCGGAAGAGTGGAGAAAATGGTGAAGGAGGAGATGGGGGAGCGGCGGAGGGGTGCGATTCTTGCCCGTTGTCTGTCTGGCCTCATCTAAATAGAGGGTGGAAGGTAGGAGATTGGCGGGCGTCTGGCCTCGTTTATACTAAGGGCGGACGGGAGGAGCTCGGCCAGTGTTGCATTTAATTCCGGCCCGCTCATGAACATACGTGTGGCGGGAGTAGGTTTCTCGGTTTGCATGTGGGTTTAACGAAGGGGTTTGATGGAGGCGAGCAAGCATGTTTAGCCGGGCGTGCAGAGAGCGGCGCAGTACTATTCGATTTGGCAGCGGGCGACGCAGTTCCTGATACGGCTTTAATGCAGACGAGGGAGGTGTAGCGGTTCCCGAAATGTTGAACGGCCAATGATGCATCCTCCTTCAATTAGCATCGTGCGTGCATGATGGAAGTAATGGGAGGAAGACCAGGAAAAGAGGCTGCATGATGTGAATGCAATGCAGTTTGCACTCATATAAAGGCGCCCCTCGATTCCAATGCACCTACCACATCGTACGCACCTAAGCATTTACCTAAGCACCTACACTAAGCGCAAAAGTGCTCACTCCAGACCCATGGCGGCGATGCGCACGAGCGGCAAGCGGCTATGCCAGATGGTCCACGACGCCGGCCTGCGGCATGGCGCTGAGGATCGTCTCCAGATGGTGTTCGCGACCGGCTGGTGGATGGCCGCCGTCGATGCCAACTACGAATCTCAGTTGGACCACATGATCGTTGCCACCACCAACAAGTTCATGGTCCTCAAGAATCTCGGGGAAGACATCGCCGTATTCCTCCAGCCCGCGCGCCCGGGCTCCTCATCGCCTGCCACCCTAATTGGCCTCCATGGCCGAAACCTCTTTCAAGCACTGATGGCCCTGCGACTGCCCGCCGACGCCACGAGGAATGTCCACCTGCAGGTCGCGTTCGCCGCGAGGTGCCTCGCCCTGCAAGAATTCTTCGACCTACACATCCAAATGTATGTGCAAATCGTGTACATAGGTATCTACAAGGCCATTGAGGATGCTACGGCATTGGCCTTCCTCAACCGGCTGGAAGCCTTGGATGCCTTTGCTAAGAAGCACCTTGACCTTGCCACAAAAGCAACCGCTCCTTAGCCGTCGGTCTGTGGCCCGGCGCCCTAGTTGAGGAGGAGGAGGTTGTACGTTGATGGATGCATCTTTATTGTTGCCTGATGTAACCACCACTACGATCGCATCATCGTGGCCTTAATTCTTATTGAGCTATTGCATTCTCGTTCCAGTCAATACCAACATGTGCGATCCCTTTCCTTAATTTTATGCATCACTGTAACTAGTACTCCATCCGTCAATTTATAAGTTGTGCTTACCTTTTCCATCAACTTTGTGCAACGCACGGGCATGTTGCTAGAAACACTAGAACATGTCGGACCGCATGTGACCAAACCGATGATGCGCCAAGCTAGCTAATACGTACCCTGCTTATCTGGCGGAAATAGCCCCGCCCTAGCGTTTCCAATCGTTATTTGTATCTATCGATCATGCCAAGGAGTAGAACCAAATGTTACAATTTATACATTTTTCTCTACTGCTACTCCTATAAAAGACTCAGTTGGTGATGGTGGTGTGTCTGCCATCCATCATTTCTGACCATTAGATCTGCATCTAATGGCTGTGAGGTAAGTTGGGGCATTTTTGCAACAATAGCCCACTTCTCTGCTCCAATTTGCAGAAAACCCCTTTATTATCTTGAAAGCAACCACATACCTCCCTCACCTCATAAAAACAGCCTAAGAAATATGTTTTGAGTGAAAAGTAATATACTAGGAGTATATCAAAACAAGAGTGATTTCTTTCAAGTTTGTGAACAAGTACTACTATTCTACTACTTTGGATCCATCGTAATGCACGGGCACATTGCCAGTAAAAGGAAAAGGCCTGCCGCGTTCGCGTCGCACCCCCACACGCCTGAGAATCGGGAGTACTCCATGGCCCATCTGGCACGCCACATAGCTAGGGAAGGCGTGTTTCCTAGCATTTTCACTTTCATGTGGGACCGCCATTGAGGAAACCGACTATTGGAAAACTGCACCCCACCCGCCGCCAGGTTGGAAAACAAAAATGAGGGGAAGATCTAGCTATAGCACGAAAGCCAAGAAATTTGGTGTCTGACGGGGCTCCTTGATACAGTGTTATTTATTCAGAACTAGCAAGATGCCCATGCGTTGCACGGAAAATCAAGATGCATTTGTATGAGTAGTTTATGTTGTGGGAGATAAGGATGAACGAGGCAAGGCCTTATTTGCAAATGTGGAGAGGGGTGTGGGTATATTTTTGCAAAATTGCCATAGTTTCCTTCCTATCCATCAGATATAAATCGGACGGCCTATATTGCAGGATGGCAGGCACACCATTGATACGTCTCCAACGTATCTATAATTTTTGATTGCTCCATGCTATATTATCTACTGTTTTGGACATTATTGGGCTTTATTATCCACTTTTATATTATTTTTGGGACTAACCTATTAACCGGAGGCCCAGCCCAGAATTGCTGTTTTTTGCCTATTTTAGGGTTTCGAAGAAAAGGAATATCAAACGGAGTCCAAACGGAATGAGACCTTCGGGAACGTGATTTTCTCACCGAACATGATCCAGGAGACTTGGACCCTACGCCAAGAAAAAAGGAGGAGGCCACGAGGTAGGGGCGCGCCTACCCCCCCCCCCAGGCGCGCCCTCCACCCTCGCGGGCCCCCTGTTGCTCCACCGACGTACTCCTTCCTACTATATATACCTACATAGCCCCAAACGATCAGATACGGAGCCAAAACCCTAATTCCACCGCCGCAACTTTCTGTATTCACGAGATCCCATCTTGGGGCCTATTCCGGAGCTCCGCCAGAGGGGGTATCCATCATGGAGGGCTTCTACATCATCACCATAGCCCCTCCGATGAAGTGTGAGTAATTCACCTCAGACCTACGGGTCCATAGTTATTAGCTAGATGGCTTCTTCTCTCTTTTTGGATCTCAATACAATGTTCTCCCCCTCTCTTGTGGAGATCTATTCGATGTAATCTTATTTTTGCGGTGTGTTTGTTGAGACCGATGAATTGTGGGTTTATGATCAAGTCTATCTATGAACAATATTTGAATCTTCTCTAAATTCTTTTATGTACGATTGGTTATCTTTGCAAGTCTCTTCGAATTATCAGTTTAGTTTGGCCTACTAGATTGATCTTTCTTGCAATGGGAGAAGTGCGTAGCTTTGGGTTCAATCTTGCGGTGTCCTTTCCCAGTGACAGTAGGGGCAGCAAGGCATGTATTGTATTGTTGCCATCGAGGATAACAATATGGGGTTTTCATCATATTGCATGAGTTTATTCCTCTACATCATGTCATCTTGCTTAAGGCGTTACTCTGTTTTCATGAACCTAATACTCCAGATGCATGCTGGATAACGGTCGATGAGTGGAGTAATAGTAGTAGATACAGGCATGAGTCGGTCTACTTGTCTCGAACGTGATGCCTATATACATGATCATACCTAGATATTCTCATAACTATGCTCAATTCTGTCAATTGCTCAATTGTAATTCGTTCACCCACCGTAAAATACTTATGCTCTTGAGAGAAGCCACTAGTGAAACCTATGGCCCCCGGGTCTATCTTCATCATATTAATCTTCAAATACTTAGTTATTTCCTTTGCCTTTTACTTTGCTTTTATTTTACTCTGCATCTTTATCATAAAAATAACAAAAATATTATCTTATCATATCTATTAGATCTCACTCTCGTAAGTGACCGTGTAGGGATTGACAACCCCTTATCGCGTTGGTTGCGAGGATTTATTTGTTTTGTGCAGGTACGAGGGACTCACGCGTAGCCTCCTACTGGATTGATACCTTGGTTCTCAAAAACTAAGGGAAATACTTACGCTAATTTGCTGCATCATCCCTTCCTCTTCGGGGAAAAACCAACACAATGCTCAAGAGGTAGCAAGAAGGATTTCCGGCGGCGTTGCTGGGGAGTCTACGCAAAAGTCAATATACCAAGTACCCATCACAATCCTTTTCTCATGCATTACATTATTTGCCATTTGCCTTTCGTTTTCCTCTCCCCCACTTCACCCTTGCCGTTTTATTCGCCCTCTCTCTCTCTATCCTTCCTCTCTTTCCCGTTTGCCTCCTTTTTGCCCACTTGCTTTTTGTTTGCTTGTGTGTTGGATTGCTTTCTTGTCATGATGGCTCAAGATAACACTAAATTGTGTGACTTTACCAATACCAACAACAATGATTTATTAGCACTCCGATTGCTCCTCTTACTGATGCTGAATCTTGTGAAATTAATGCTGCCTTGCTGAATCTTGTCATGAAAGATCCGTTTTTCGGCCTTCCTAGTGAAGATGCCGCTACCCATCTAAATAGCTTCGTTGATTTGTGTGATATGCAAAATAAGAAAGATCTGGATAATGATATTGTGAAATTGAAGCTATTTCCTTTTTCGCTTAGAGATTGTGCTAAAGCTTGGTTTTCGTCTTTGCCTAAAAATAGTATTGATTCATGGAGTAAGTGCAAAGATGCTTTTATCTCTAAGTATTTTCCTCCCGCTAAGATCATCTCCCTTAGAAATGATATTATGAATTTTAAGCAACTTGATCATGAACATGTTGCACAAGCTTGGGAGAGGATGAAATTAATGATACGTAATTGCCCTACTCATGGTTTGAATTTGTGGATGATTATACAAATTTTTTATGCTGGATTGAATTTTGCTTCTAGAAATCTTTTAGATTCAGCCGCGGGAGGCACTTTTATGGAAATCTCTTTAGGAGAAGCTACTAAACTCCTAGATAATATTATGGTTAATTATTCTCAATGGCATACTGAAAGATCTACTAATAAAAAGGTGCATGCGATAGAAGAAATTAATGTTTTGAGTGGAAAGATGGATGAACTTATGAAATTATTTGCTAGTAAAAGTGTTTCTTCTGATCCAAATCATATGCCCTTGTCTACTTTGATTGAGAATAATAATGAATCTATGGATGTGGATTTTGTTGGTAGGAACAATTTTGGTAACAACGCGTATAGAGGAAATTTTAATCCTAGGCCTTATCCTAGTAATCCCTCTAATAATTATGGTAATTCCTACAACAATTCTTATGGAAATTATAATAATATGCCCTGTGATTTTGAATCTAATATTAAAGAATTTATTACTTCGCAAAAGAATTTCAATGATTTGATTGAAGAAAAATTGCTTAAGATTGATGAGTTGGCTAGGAACGTTGATAGAATTTTTCTTGATGTTGATTCTTTGAAACTTATATCTATTCCACCTAAGCGTGATATCAATGAGTCTCTCAAAGCCATGAGAATTTCCATTGATAAGTGCAAAGAAAGAACCGCTAGGATGCGTGCTAAGAAAGATGCCTTTATAAGAGCGTGTTCTTCTAGTTCCTATGAAAATAAAGATGAAGATCTAAAAGTTATTGATGTGTCCCCTATTAAATCTTTGTTTTGCAATATGAATCTTAATAATGATGGGACTAAATATGATCCACCTTTACCTAGAAGGCATTCCAAGAATTCGGAGTTTGTCGGAGTAATGGGCCACGGGTAGGCCAACCCGAGTCCCATAACCTTTCAAGACATCGGGGCAGGCTGCGCCCCTCAAGACCCCAGGACAAAGAGCCGCCTCCTGAGGAGTCGACGGCAAGGCGGCCGACTGCCCGCTCACAGCCGAGTCCCAGGGACGACTTCCAGAGAAGCCGGCTTTGGGGAGTCGGCCTGCGACTCCAACAAACCCCATGACCTCATCAAAGGGGACAAGGCAGGGGCGTGGCTACAGCGAAGCCCACCCCCGCCCCTCACCAAGGGCAGGCATGGCCACAGCACGCCGTACCCCGGAAGATCTCCGCGCGGCGTGGCACTGTTGCCATGCTGGCCCTGACATCAGCACCGCAGGGCCGAATCCTGCACCCACGACGGCTTGTCTGTACGGCCTGGAGGCAGCAGGCCCCACCAGTCAATGAGACCTCGGGAGACGGTAGGAGAACCACCAGTCGGACCCGTCGGGAGTCGGACAGGGGGAGTCGGCCGAGCCCTCCCCCGGGGCCCACGCGCCATTAATCAAGACGTGATGGGGAGTGGCAACAGTGATCGCCCGCCAGGCGGCGGGGCTGTTGCCACGACCTCATGATCAAGCCCGCGTCATCAGAAGCACGGCTACTGTAATCAGCAGCTGGCAAGACCCGCCCGCGGCGGACCCGGCCTGTCGGCTCCGTACCAGGCCAGTCGGCGGGCCCCAGCGGTCGGTAGAGAAGACGGAGGCCAGAGGCACTGACGGCTGGGCCCGTGTCCTGCCGGATTACCATTGTACCCCTGGGGGTAGGCCTATATAAACCCCCCAGGGCACCCATGCAAAGGGTTGGAACCCATTAGCTCTAGACTAGACCGTATAGAAGGGAGAGAGCTAGCCTTGCCCTCTCCCACCACCAGAAAACAGCTCAAGGAGCAATTGTGTAAACACTTTCGCCATAGTGATCATGCGGAGACCCCGCAGAGCAGCAGTAGGGGTATTATCTCCCCGGAAATCCCCGAAGCTGGGTAAGATTCGCCGGCGTGCATGTCTTCGCCTCATCCCGTTTCCTGGCACTGGCGACGTTCTACTCACCCCCACCATGATAAGCCATCCGTTGGCATATGTCGCACCAAACCCCCGACGTTTGGCGCCACCGTGGGGCCTGGTGCACCGCCGCCCGGAGATCTTCTCTGGACGGGAACCCTTTTCCTCCCTGGCGAGCGCAGCCAGCCAGGCATGCCAGACGGAGTTTGCGCCGATGCGCTAAGCGGCGTCGAGATCGCCTGCGCGATCAGCTCCTTGGCCGAACTTGTCGGCGAGGTCCGCCTCTCCGATGAACCTGCATCCAACGCAGGCGCGAGCGGCCCCGAGAACCTCCTCGCGGGCCTCCTCGATCAACTCCACGTTTCCGGCGAGCCTGCCGTAGACTTGGAGTCCATAGGCTCCACCGACCCGATGCTAGTCGACTCCGACACCGCGTCACTCGACGCGTTCCCCACCAATGTGGTGGTCTACGATGAACCTCTCCCCCACGCAGAGAGCAACGGAAGCACCGTCACCGAGGTGCTAGTCATCAGTCATGACGAGCTCCCCGGTGGAGGAGCGCACGACTCGCTCGGCGCGGTGCTGCAAGACCTAACTGCGCCCATTCCGGAAGACGCTGACGCAGAGACGTTGGAGGCGCGCCGCCTTCAGCTCATTGAAGGCGTGAAGAAGCTGGCCAGCATGAGGCGCTTGTCAGAAGCCTACCAGCGGGAGATGGATCGCGCCGTCGGCGGCTCGCCGGCCCCGGCGGAGCCCAGCCGACTTGGCGCGGTCCGGCAGCGCGGCGTAGCCATCGCCAACCTGTTTGGGGCAAGCCGCCCTGTGTACGCTACACCAGCGGAGAACATCCGAGCCGCCCAGGCAGCGGCGGACGAGCTGGACAATTTCGAGGGCGAAGAACGCCACCTCATGATGGAGCGAGTCCAGCGGCTTCTCGACGCGGCTGCCGCGCAGAACGAGGCTGACTGCCGCGCGGAGGCGCCTCAACGGCCCGTCGACGACCTTCACCGAGATCAAGGCGCGACATCTCAGACGCCGACTGGCGGCGCCCGAGGAAGAAGAGACAAGGAGCCGACTGTCAGCCACAGTTGGACTCGCATTACCATAGAGCGCGACCGAGATGGCCACCCAAGAGCAGTGGAACGACGGGACGACTGTCCGCCTCCCCCTCCCCGCAAGAAGAGGTGAGTCTCCCCGCCGCCTGTTGACCATCCGACTCTCGGCGACCGCCTTGGCCACCGAGAGGGAGTTGGAGAGAACGACGCCTGCCACCGGATCGACTGACTCCACCGATCCTTAGCGCTGGAAGAAGAAGATGAGTTGGGTCCGCCTTGTTTCGGGCCCCGCATTCGGGACGAACCCTTTCCCAGAGGGTTGACACTCCCAAGAGACACGCCCAAGTATACCGGCTCCATGAAGCCGGAAGACTGGCTAGTTGACTACTCCACGGCTGTCAGCATAGCAAACAACAACAAGCGTGTCGCCGTAAAGTACGTTCCGCTCATGTTCCAGGGCACGGCCCGGACATGGCTGAACAGCCTAAAGCCCCGCAGCATCAATAGCTGGGTCGACTTCACTGAAGCGTTCGTCCGCAACTTCACCAGCACGTACAAGCGTCCTCCCAAGCCTCGTCAGCTCTCCTTGTGCGTGCAAGGCCCCGACGAGTCGACTCGCGATTACCTCACGCGTTGGGCCGAGCTTCGGAACTCCTGCGAGGGCGTGCACGAGGTGCAGGACATCGAGTACTTCACGGCCGGGTGCAGAGAAGGCACCCTCCTCAAGCACAAGCTCCTTTGCGGCGAGCCAGAAACCCTCGACGAGCTGCTGATCATAGCGGACAAGTACGCCACAGCCGACTCCTCCATGAAGGCGGAAATTCAAATCAGCACAACTAGCAAAGTGGCTCCTCAAGCTCCAAGAACTCCAGCGGTAGATGCCGGCCGGCGACAACAGCAGGGCGACAACAAGCGCAAGGCCCCGCAGCCGGCTTCCAGCAGCCGGCAAGTCGCGATCGTTGAAGCCCAGCAGTCAGATGAGTAGCCCCCGCCCAAGCAACAGAAAGGCGGCAAGCCAAACTGGTTGCCTGCCTTCTCCTATGAGCAAACCTTGGATGGACCTTGCAAGTTCCACAGCGGCGCAAAGCCGTCGAATTACACCACCCAGAAGTGCCACTGGCTCACCAGGATCGCCAAGGGAGACGGCCTCCTGCCTCCCCCGCTTGCTGGGCAGCCGCCTCCGCCTCCGCCCCAGCAGCCGGCTGTAAGGCCAGTCAGCGCGGTACAAGACGAATACCCTGAACAGCATGGAGCCTATGTGGTGTTCACCAGTGTGGCTGATGATCGACGCAGCAGGCGGCTGCAACAACTGTGGCTGGCGACTACCAGAAGTCGTCTACTTGCGCAGCAGAGAGCAGTCGGCTGGCCGAGTCCTTGGTAATCGCGGCTGAGAAGCGGCTGCTTGAGCGAGTTGTGGCGATGGCCGGCAAGCAGCCTGAGGTGTCGCCCAACCCAAAAGAGTCGGAGGCTGAGGGTTCGTTCAAGCCGGCCAAAGAGACAAAGAAGATACCCTTGGACCCGGAGCACCCAGAGATGTACACCGTCGTAGGTGCAAACCTCGACAGCAAATAGGAAGGCGAGCTCATCGATTTCCTCCGTGAGAATCGGGACATCTTTGCATGGTCCCCCAAAGACATGCCAGGTGTACCGACGGAATTCGCCGAGCACAAGTTACATGTCCGATCTGATGCAAAGCCGGTCAGACAGCCCCTGCGCCGCTTATCAAAAGAGAAGAGAAGAGTTATCAGAGAAGAGATAGCCCGACTCCTAGCAGCCGGCTTCATTATGGAAGTATTCTTTCCAGAATGGCTAGCAAATCCGGTCCTGGTACTAAAGAAGAACAAGCAGTGGCGAATGTGTATTGACTACACGAGCCTCAACAAGGCCTGCCCCAAGGACCCATTTGCTTTACCAAGAATCGATCAGGTGATAGACTCCACAGCCGGATGCGAGCTGTTGAGTTTTTTGGATGCATATTCAGGATATCACCAGATCAAGCTAAACTCGGCTGACAGACTGAAAACTGCTTTCATCACACCGTTTGGAGCCTTCTGCTACCTCACCATGACGTTCGGCTTAAGGAACACCGGCGCCACCTTTCAGCGTTGCATGCAGAAGTGCCTCCTCAAGAAGCTCGGCAGGAACGCCCACGTTTACGTGGATGACGTGGTGGTGAAGACGGAAAAGCATGGAACACTGCTGGAAGACCTTAAGGAGACTTTTGAGAACCTGCGCCGGTTCCAGATCAAGCTCAACCCCGAGAAGTGTGTCTTCGGAGTACCAGCCGGCCAGCTCCTAGGTTTCCTGGTCTTTGAACGCGGCATAGAATGCAACCCAGTAAAAATCAAGGCCATTGAGAGAATGGAGGTACCCAGCTGACTGCTGGATGTGCAGAAGTTCACCTGCTGCTTAGCATCCATCAGCCGATTCATCAGTCGGCTGGGCGAGAAAGCTCTCCCCTTATACCAACTCATGAAGAAGACCACTTTTTTCGAGTGGAACCATAAGGCGGATGAAGCTTTTCACCAGTTGAAGAAGATGCTGACTACTCCACCCGTCCTGGCGGCTCCGACTCCCAAGGAACCTATGCTCCTGTACATCGCCGCCACCAGCCGAGTAGTCAGCACGGTCATTGTAGTGGAGCGCAAGGAGGAAGGCAAGGCGCTACCTATCCAGAGACCGGTATATTACCTGAGCGAGGTACTGTCGACCTCCAAGCAGAACTACCCCCACTACCAGAAGATGTGCTATGGCGTACACTTTGCTGCCAAGAAATTGAAGCCTTACTTTCAAGAGCATCCAATCACGGTGGTCTGCACGGCCCCACTTGCCGAGATCATCGGTAGCCGAGATGCTTCTGGTCGAGTGGCCAAGTGGGCCATAGAGCTAGCTCCTTACACCATCCACTACCAGCCCCACCCCAACATCAAGTCACAAGCACTGGCCGACTTCCTCGTCGACTGGGCCGAGACCCAGTACCTACCTCCAGCACCTAATTCCACCCATTGGCGGATGCATTTCGACGGCTCCAAGATGCGCACTGGCTTGGGAGCCGGCGTCGTCCTCACCTCTCCCAAAGGCGACAAGCTCAAATATGCGCTGCAAATCCACTTCGCCGCCTCCAATAACGTCGCCGAGTACGAGGCGCTCATTCACGGGCTCTGGCTTGCCAAAGAGCTTGGCATCCGCCGGATCTTGTGTTATGGCGACTCAGACTTAGTGGTCCAGCAATCATCTGGCGACTGGGACGCGAAAGATGCAAACATGGCGAGCTACCGTTTCCTCGTGCAGCAACTCAGCGGGTATTTCGAAGGGTGCGAGTTCCTCCATGTTCCAAGAAATGACAACGACCAAGGAGATGCATTGGCACGAATCGGCTCTACCCGCCAAGCAATACCATCTGGTGTCGCTCTTCAACGCCTCCTCAAGCCGTCTGTCAAGCCTTCACCAGAATCAGACTCCATTTTGTGCCGGCTCCTCCCGAAGACGTCGGATCCGACTCCAGAGCTCCGGCAGTCGGAACCAGGATTTTGGCGGAAGACCCCAAGGCTGCCACAGCCAAACCCGGCCCGGGGACTGTGGTGGCGGACTCGAAGACTCCAGAACCCGGCCCAAGGACCGCGCCAGTCGGCCTGGGGACTTCATCAACCCAGCAAGCGGTTGTTGACTCCAACCCGCCGCCTCCCAGCCCAACCGCCCTTGTCCAAGTCGCAGTTCTGGCAGTCAAAGAAATAGCAGCACCCTCATGGGCCCAGCCCATCCTCAAATTCCTGGTGAACAAAGAGTTGCCGACTGATGAAACTTCAGCTCGGCAAATACAACGCCGGGCGGCAGCCTACACCATAGTCAACAGAGAGCTGGTCAGGCGATGCGTCACTGGTGTCTACCAGCGCTACGTAGAGCCAGAGCAAGGCCAAGCGATTCTCAAAGACATCCATCAAGGCGAGTGCGGCCACCATGCGACTTCAAGAGCACTCGTCGCCAAAGCCTTTCGACACGGTTTCTTCTGGCCAACTGCCTTGGAAGAGGCCAAGGAGCTGGTCCAAAGATGCAAAGGGTGTCAGAAGTTTAGCTCCAAGCCGCACCAGCCAGCTTCTACACTCAAGACCATCCCCATTGCTTGGCCTTTCGCAGTTTGGGGTCTAGACATGGTGGGACCATTCAAAACAACACGAGGTGGTTTAACTCACTTACTTGTCTCAGTGGACAAGTTCACCAAGTGGATAGAAGCAAAGCCAATCAAGAAGTTGAACAGTCCGACTGCCGTAACTTTCATCTCCGATATCACAATTCGGTACGGCATACCACATAGCATCATCACCGACAACGGCACAAATTTCGCCAAAGGCGCCTTGGCCCGTTTCTGCGCAACACAGGGCATCCGACTGGGCCTAGCGTCCGTCGCCCATCCGCAGTCAAACGACCAAGTGGAGCGAGCAAACGGCCTCATCCTGTCCAGCATCAAGCCTCGGCTGATCGAGCCTCTAGAGCGCTCGGCCGGCTGCTGGCTCGATGAGCTACCAGCCGTCCTTTGGAGTCTGCGCACGACTCCAAACAAGTCAACCGGCTTCACGCCCTTCTTCCTCGTCTACGGTGCCGAAGCCGTCATCCCAACGGACATAGAGTTCGAATCCCCATGAGTCACCATGTACACAGAGGAGGAAGCAGAAGAAGCATGACAAGATGGCATCGATCTGCTGGAAGAGGGCCGGCTGTTGGCACTCAGCCGGTCCAGCATCTACCAGCAGAGCCTGCACCGATACCACAACAGGAAGGTCAGGCCAAGATCTTTCCAAGAAGGCGACCTTGTGCTTCGGCTGATCCAGCGAACAGCCGGCCAGCACAAGCTGTCGGCGCCTTGGGAAGGCCCTTTTATCATCAGCAAAGTACTGGGCAACGATTCCTACTACCTGATAGACGCTCAGAAGCCCCGAGCACGCAAGAGGGACGACTCCGGCAAGGAGACAGAGTGGCCATGGAATGCAAATCTCCTCCAAAGATTTTACAGTTGATGCAGTATGTACCACGCTACCTTTTGTATTGAAGTACCAAGACTTCGGGCCCCCCGAGGCGAGCTCGGGGACTGCCCTCTTTTGTCTGTATGATAAAAATTATGACTACGAGTATGTTACTCCTTTTTGTGCCGTTTGGCACCGGGCTCAACAAGTCAGCCCAGGGACTTGCCGCCTTGCACCATGAAATGCTTCCTACAGTCAGACAAGTAGTGTGTAAACGCCTAAACCGTCTCCTGTCAGAAGCCGCAACTCGCAGAGAGACTGTAGGTGGGCAGCAGTAAGCTAGAATGGGCATTCGCATGAAAAATGGCTAAGGACTCAAAGCTAAAACATAGCTCAAGACAGCTTGCAGCCTTTCTCGCAAACCGACTCTCGGATGGTCGGATTGCCGTCTTCTATCTAACTTGCTCAAAAACTCTTGAAAACGGCTAAGTACTTGCTTTCCCAAAGTAGCCTAGCACTTGATCCAGCGACAGTCCGCAGAGCGGCTGTCTGATTGGCAAGGCAGGCAACTAAGAGAAAGCGGCAAAGGAAAAAGCCAAAAGAGCAATGAGCAAGAAAAGATAGAACTCAGATAAATATATTTACATAACATAGGCCCTTGGCCGAATTTTCGAGTAGAGGTTCAAAATACACCCCGCGGGTGGAATTGTGCGAATTAACAAGTTCTTCAAAGACTACTGAAGCAGACAAAACAAAGATACAGCGGCTGCTCAGGAAGCAGCAGACGGATTCGAAGGGTCGGAGGAGGCGCCAGCGCCAGGCGTCGGGGCGGCTGGCTGGCTAGTCTCGGCTTGATCGCCTCTGGCGGCAGTCGGGTCGGTCGCACGCGGCTCGTTGCTGGAGGCACGGTCGAGCTGAGGCTGGCCGTCTGCTCCGTCTTCTGGGCCCTTCGCCTCGCCTCCGTCCTCCGCCTCGCCCTCTTCCTTGACGCTAGAGCCAATCACCTCCGCCGAGTCCTCGCCGTAGTCTGGATTCATCCCAAACCACTCCGGCGGTACCTCCTCGTCGTCTTCAGACCACTCAGGGACGAAGATGCTGGTGTCGGTGTACTCAGCGATCGCCGCATCACGCTTGACAAGGGCGTCTTCTGCGGCTGCCAGCTCCGGCTGGGCCTCCGACTGAAGCGTGGCCAGCCGGTCTAGGTCCAGCCCCGGATACCATGCCTTGACGAACTCCAAGGCCCGGCGCGCTCCAGCTCGGGCCGAAGATCCCTTCCAGGCCTCAAGACGACCACCCGCGACCTCCAGCCAGTCGGCCGTCAGGCTGGGGGTGCATGGAGCCTACATATCCGTCCACAGGGCGGCAATTGCCTGGGCACCGACACGCTGAAGCCGGCGCAGCATCCGGTGAGCCGGCCGAAGGCGAGCCTCGATGCTCAGCATGTGCTCATCAAGAGTTCGGGGGGCATCGGCGGCTATCTCTGCGCCCTCCGCCCTTCGACCTTCACGGTCATCCTCGATGGCTTGGATGGTGGCCTGCGACTACCCAGGGAAGAAGTCTGCAAAGACACGAAGAAACGAAGAAGCAAGTCAAAAACCAGGAGTCGGCACGATTTAAGTCGGCAGCTCGAAGAAAGAAAATAAAGAAACTCACCATCAACGATGTCTTCAATCCCGTGGAAGCCGGAGGACAGCAACGCCTCCTTGTCAGACCAGGAGGAGCGCTCGCTCGCGAACTCGGCCAGGAGGGCGGTTTCCGTCTCCTCCGCCTCCCTCTGTGTCTTCACAAGCAGCTCCTTCTGCTCTGCCAATTGAGTGGCCAGCAGATCGTGCTCCATGGCGAGCTTGCCGCACTCCTCCTCTTTGGCGCGCAAAGCAGAGTTGGCGTCGCTCAGCTGCTATTGAAGAGAAGCGTTGGCCCCTGAGAAGAAGAAAGAAAGAAGGCATCAAGTCATCAGTAAAGAAGGTCACCGGGGAGATCCGGCCCGACTGCTCAGCAGTCGGCCCGAATCTCGGGGACTACAGCCCGTGGGTGTGCAAGCGCGCCCCCGTGAAGAAGCAAAAGGACTTACTCTGGCTCTCCGATAGATTGGCGGTCCGCTTGCCCAGCTCTTCGACATTACGGTTGAAGGCAGTGACGCGGAGGTTGTGGTAATCCTGCGACAAAAGTTTCAGACAAAAAGTTAACACCCAAAGTTCATCAATTGGAGTTCCGGGCTTCCTGCTCAGCAGCCAGCCCAAAACTCGAAGACTACACCCAGTGGGTGCGCTGGCGCGCCCCCATAGAGAGGAACAAGGAAAACAAAGGCCAAAGGAAAAACATACCCGGACGGCTGCCTGCGACGCCAGGTACGCCTTGGTGCAATTCTGAAGAGCGTCGCCCTCGGCATGAAGCTTCGCCTGGACGTCCAGAAGCGCCTGGTTCAGCGGCCCTGTGCCGCCTCCTCGCACCCACCCAATGGGCACGGCGCTCGTCGCCTTGGCGTCTGGGATCGCCGAGCTGGCGGCGCCGGCTTCCAGGGGGCGGGGTGCCGAAGTCGCCTTCTCCAGACGGCGGCGCGTTGGCGAGCCGACTTGAAGGAGTAGCCTCGCCATGGCCTCGTCTTCGGTCGGCGGCACCGGAGGGCCTGCCGGCTGCTCGCCCTGTGCACCTTCAGACGGCGGCGGAGGCGGTGGCGGAACGTTCACATCCGACATAGAGGGGTCGCCGCCCTCCCCCTCCACGACGGGGTTCTCCCTGCTGGCTTCCTCAGTCTGCCCCGTGAACTCCGGAGGCGGTGGCGCAGAGTTCAATGGGGTAACGAGAACTGCCGACTGGCAGCGTGCGGCTTCCTCGGCCTGCTGCTTCACCGCGGCGGCGGCTTCGGCCTCCGCCAGTTTTTTCTTGGCGGAGGCCTCCGCCTTGTCGGCCTCCGCCTTCTCCAGGCGGAGGGCCTCTTCTTCGTTGCGCTTCTCCTGCGCATTCCGCTCCGTCGCCTCCCGGAGGTCAGCAGCGGGGTCAATCCGCCGAGTGGTGGCGGACGTCTCCGCTGACCCCATGACGGAGGTGGCAGTGACCCTCTCAAGCGAGAGGGGAGCCCTGAAGCAAGAGGGGAAAGCAGAGACTTAGACAAAGTCAGAAAGAAAGAATAAAACTTTGAAGACAAAATACTTACACGGAGACCAATGGCGGCTTCTTCACTTCCTTACGGAAGCGGATGGCCTTCGCGGCCACCTCGTCCCGCTGGGTCGCCGCAGCCGAACCCTTGGGCTTCTTCGGCCGACTGCCGAACAAGGTCGGCACGGCCCTGCGCTTCTTTCGGCCGCCTGGAGCGCCCGGCGCGACAGAAGTGCCCGCGCCAGGCTGGCTGGCTCCTGGCCGATGGCGAGGGCGACTTCTCCCTCGGCGTCATTGTCAGGCCAGTCAGCGAAAGTGGCCGAGGGCCTGAAGTCGCCTGCTGTTCCTCCTCCTTCCTCGGTGTCATCTTCCAGAGCCGCCGCCCCCAGATCGGGGTCGTCGACGTCACTCTCCGCCCGATCGGCAAGGAACTCGCGGGCCAGCCCCGAGGTGCCGGCTGGTGGGTGGAGGAGGGGATTCTAACCAAAGCCGACTGGTCAAAACAAAACTCGGCAAGAAGAAGACAATCCAAAGAAAAAAAGAAAGGCGACTCACCACGGGCGGGGGGTTGGCGCGGGAGTACGGCTCCTTGCCGAACCGCCAGTCCTCCAGGAGCCTGCTGTTCGAGAGGTAGTTCACCATGAAGGCCACCTCTTCGTGAGGCATGTCCTTGGTGCACATCCGACTCGGGTCGCGGTGCCCGCTCATCTGGCATATCATATGGGGCGGCCTTGGAGTGGGAGAACTCGGCGCGAAACGAAGGCGGCCAGCAGGTCCGGACCAGTCAGACCCTCCGACTGCGTCAGCACTCGGAGTCGCGTGATGGCGCCGGCTCCCGCAGGCGTCAGCGACTTGGCCCGGTACGACCAGTTGGGCAGTCGCCCAGCCGGCGGGCCGGCTTTGAAAGCCGGCAGGTTGACCCAGTCCCCCCTTGCGGAGGCGTTCTTAACGTAGAAGTAGGATCTCTGCTACATCTTCACCGACTTGATCAGGAGATGGAGGGGAAGGGATTGTTGGCCCCCGACCTTCGCACGATAATGAAAGCGCCGCACTGAGCCGGCACGCCCGCGGCCTGGGTGCTGAGCTTGGAAAAGAAAAACTCCCCCCAGAGCTCGAGGGTGGGGAGGACTCTGAGGAAGCCTTCGCACATGGCCACGAAGGCGGACAGCAGCACCACTGTGTTGGGGGTTAGGTGGTGCCGCTGGAGGCCGTAGAACTCGAGGAAGGACCGGAAGAAACTGCTCGCCGGCAGCCCCAACCCGCGCAGGCAGTGCGAGTGGAAGATAACCCGCTCGCCCTCCTGCGGCACGGGGGAAATCTCCCCCTTTGGCGCAAGACACACCTGCACGCGATCCTCGTCGGGGAGCCAACGAGTCCGGCGGAGGAACTCGACGTGGTCTTCATGAACTTTGGAGCCGTCCCAGGTGCCGGAGCGCACTGGGGGAGGCGCAGCGGCGGAGGAAGAACTCATCGCGAGCTGTCGCCGCAGCGTTCGTCGGAGCTTGGGCGTGCGACGGAGCAAAGAAGAGAAGAGGAAGGAGGAGAGCGAGGAGCAGCAAGGAGGAAGAGAACGAGGAGTAGTGGGAAGGAGGGGCGCGCGTGTCCCCCTCTTCCCCCTACTTATAGCCTCGTGGGCTGCGAAGCCGAGGGGGCGGACGTGGGGATTTACTGCGCCCACAACCCCACGACCCCCACGATCCACGATAAAGTTACTGCATGCAGTAACTCCACGGGAATCCCAATCATCCACCGGGGCCGCAGCGGATCCGCTCGGGCGCCGAGGCACGGTAGTGGCGGGCCCCGCCTATGGGCCTGTCCCGTCGCGCGCGTAGTCTGGCAGGATGGCCTAGCCACGTGCCCTCGCGTGACAGGCCTAGAACGGGCGGCGTCCTGGAGGCTTAGCTAGCACGCCACTTAAATCCCGCCGCGACGTTCAAAATACTGAGCGAGTCGGAATTGAGTTAGTCCGAGTTGAGCAAGTCCGACTCCTTCTAGTCGGACCGGCAGAAGTCAATCAAAGACCATGTGTTGAGCACCCGGAAAGAGAAACTGCTGAGGCTTCTCGGCCGATCATCCGCGGCGCCTCACCAGCTTCGGGGACTACTGTTAGAGTAATGGGCCACGGGTAGGCCAACCCGAGTCCCATAACCTTTCAAGACATCGGGGCAGGCTGCGCCCCTCAAGACCCCAGGACAAAGAGCCGCCTCCTGAGGAGTCGACGGCAAGGCGGCCGACTGCCCGCTCATAGCCGAGTCCCAGGGACGACTTCCAGAGAAGCCGGCTTTGGGGAGTCGGCCTGCGACTCCAACAAACCCCATGACCTCATCAAAGGGGACGAGGCAGGGGCGTGGCTACAGTGAAGCCCACCCCCGCCCCTCACCAAGGGCAGTCATGGCCACAGCACGCCGTACCCCGGAAGATCTCCGTGCGGCGTGGCACTGTTGCCATGCCGGCCCTGACATCAGCACCGCAGGGCCGAATCCTGCACCCACGACGGCTTGTCTGTACAGCCTGGAGGCAGCAGGCCCCACTAGTTAGTGAGACCTCGGGAGATGGCAGGAGAACCACCAGTCGGATCCGTCGGGAGTCGGCCCGGGGGAGTCGGCCGAGCCCTCCCCCGGGGCCCACGCACCATTAATCAAGACGTGATGGGGAGTGGCAACAGTGATCGCCCGCCAGGCGGCGGGGCTGTTGCCACGACCTCATGATCAAGCCCGCATCATCAGAAGCACGACTACTGTAATCAGCAGCCGGAAAGACCCGCCGCGGCGGACGTGGCCTGTCGGCTCCGTACCAGGCCAGTCGGCGGGCCCCAGCGGTCGGCAGAGAAGACGGAGACCAGAGGCACTGACGGCTGGGCCCGCGTCCTGCCAGATTACCATTGTACCCCTGGGGGGTAGGCCTATATAAACCCCCCAGGGCACCCATGCAAAGGGTTGGAACCCATTAGCTCTAGACCAGACCGTATAGAAGGGAGAGAGCTAGCCTTGCCCTCTCCCACCACCAGAAAACAGCTCAAGGAGCAATCGTGTAAACACTTTCGCCATAGTGATCATGCGGAGACCCCGCAGAGCAGCAGTAGGGGTATTATCTCCCCAGAGAGCCCCGAAGCTGGGTAAGATTCGCCGGCGTGCATGTCTTCGCCTCATTTCCAGGCACCGGCGACGTTCTACTCGCCCCCACCATGATAAGCCATCCGTTGGCATATGTCGCACCAAACCCCCGACAGAGTTTTTAGATCTTGATGCTAAAATTGATGAAAGTGGGATTGAAGAAATTAAAACCCTTGATGTTGCTAAACCCACTATTTTGGATTTCAAGGAATTTAATTATGAAAATTGCTCTTTGATTGATTGTATTTCCTTGTTGCAACCCGTGCTAAATTCTCCTCACGCTTATAGTCAAAATAAAGCGTTCACTAAACATATCATTGATGCCTTGATGCAATCTTATGAACAAAAACTTGAATTGGAAGTCTCTATCCCTAGAAAACTTTATGATGAGTGGGAACCAACTATTAAAATTAAAATTAAATATCATGAGTTTTATGCTTTATGTGATTTGGGTGCTACTGTTTCCACGATTCCAAGGACTTTGTGCGATTTGTTAAGTTTCTGTGATTTTGATGATTGCTCTCTAAACTTGCATCTTCCGGATTCCACTATTAAGAAACCTATGGGAAGAATTAATGATGTTCTTATTGTTGCAAATACGAATTATGTACCCGTATATTTTATTCTTCTTGACATAGATTGCAATCCTTCATGTCCTATTATTCTTGGTAGACATTTCCTTAGAACGATTGGTGCAATTATTGATATGAAGGATGGATACATTAGATTCCAATTTCCGTTAAGGAAAGGCATGGAACACTTTCCTAGAAAGAAAATTAAATTACCTTATGAATCTATTATGAGAGCCACTTATGGATTTCCTACCAAAGATGGCAATACCTAGATCTATCCTTGCTTTTTATGCCTAGCTAGGGGCGTTAAACGATAGCGCTTGTTGGGAGGCAACCCAATTTTATTTTTATTCCTTGATTTTTGCTCATGTTTAGTAATAAATAATTTATATAGCCTCCTTTTAGGTTGTGTTTTTGTGTTTAATTAGTGTTTGTGCCAAGTAGAACCGTTGGGAAGGCTTGGGGAAAGTCTTGATATCTTGCTGTAAAAAACAGAAACTTTAGTGCTCACGAGAACTGCTGCCATTTTTATTTGGAAAGTGGTATTTAGTTAATTATTTTTGAATATAATTAAAATATATATTACTCACTTCCAGCAATTTATTTTAGAATTTTTGGGGTTCCAGATATTGCGCTAGCTATAGATTACTACAGACTGTTCTGTTTTTGACAGATTCTGTTTTTCGTGTGTTGTTTGCTTATTTTGATGAATCTATGGCTAGTAAAATAGTTTATAAACCATAGATAAGTTGGAATACAGTATGTTTAACACCAATATAAATAAATAATGAGTTCATTACAGTACCTTGAAGTGGTGTTTTGTTTTCTTTCGCTAACGGAGCTCACGAGATTTTCTACTTTAAGTTTTGTGTTGTGAAGTTTTCAAGTTTTGGGTAAAGATTTGATGGATTATGGAACAAGGAGTGGCAAGAGCCTAAGCTTGGGGATTCCCATGGCACCCCCAAGATAATTTAAGGACACCTAAAAGCCAAAGCTTGAGGATGCCCCGGAAGGCATCCCCTCTTTTCGTCTACTTCTATCGGTAACTTTACTTGGAGCTATATTTTTATTCACCACATGATATGTGTTTTGCTTGGAGCGTCTTGTATGATTTGATTCTTTGCTTTTTAGTTTACCACAATCATCCTTTCTGTACACACCTTTTGAGAGAGCCATACATGATTTGGAATTTGTTAGAATACTCTATGTGCTTCGCTTATATCATTTGAGTTATATAGTTTTGCTCTAGTACTTCACTTATATCTTTTAGAGCACAGTGGTGTATTTGTTTTATAGAAACTACTGATCTCTCATGCTTCACTTAGATTATTTTGAGAGTCTTAAATATCATGGTAATTTTCTTAAATAACCCTAATATGCTAGGTGTTCAAGATTAATAAAGTTTTTCTTATGAGTGTTTTGAATACTAAGAGAAGTTTGATGCTTTATGATTGTTTTGAGATATGGAGGTAATAATATCAAAGTCATGCTAGTTGAGTAGTTGTGAATTTTAGAAATGCTTGTGTTGAAGTTTGCAAGTCCCGTAGCATGCACATATGGTAAACGCTATGTAACAAATTTGAAACATGAGGTGTTATTTGATTGTCTTCCTTATGAGTGACGGTCGGGGACGAGCGACGGTCTTTTCCTACCAATCTATCCCCATAGGAGCATGCACGTAGTTCTTGGTTTTTGATGACTTGTAGATTCTTGCAATAAGTATGTGAGTTCTTTATGACTAATGTTGAGTCCATGGATTATACGCACTCTCACCCTTCCATCATTGCTAGCCTCTTTGGTACTGTGCATTGCCCTTTCTCACATTGGGAGTTGGTGCAAACTTCGCCGGTGCATCCAAACCCCGTGATATGATACGCTCTTTCACACATAAACCTCCTTATATCTTCCTCAAAACAGCCACCATACCTACCTATTATGGCATTTCCATGGCCATTCCGAGATATATTGCCATGCAACTTTCCACCATTCCGTTTATCATGACACATTCATCATTGTCATATTGCTTAGCATGATCATGTAGTTGACATAGTATTTGTGGCAAAGCCACCGTTCATAATTCTTTCATACATGTCACTATTGGTTCATTGCATATCCCGGTACACCACCGGAGGCATTCATATAGAGTCATATCTTGTTCTAAGTATCGAGTTGTAATTCTTGAGTTGTAGATAAATAGAAGTGTGATGACCATCATTCATAGGGCATTGTCCTAAAAAAAGAGAAAGGCCAAATAAAAAAAGGCCAAATGAAAAAAATAAAAAATAAAGAAGGGACAATGCTACTATCCTTTTTCCACACTTGTGCTTCAAAGTAGCACCATAATCTTCATGATAGAGAATCTTTTGTTTTGTCACTTTCATATACTAGTGGGAATTTTTCATTATAGAACTTGGCTTGTATATTCCAACAATGGGCCTCCTCAAGTGCCCTAGGTCTTCGTGAGCAAGCAAGTTGGATGCACACCCACTTAGTTTCTTTTGTTGAGCTTTCATACATTTATAGTTCTAGTGCATCCGTTGCATGGCAATCCCTACTCCTTGCATTAACATCAATCGATGGGCATCTCCATAGCCCATTGATTGGCCTCGTTGATGTGAGACTTTCTCCTTTTTTGTCTTCTCCACATAACCCCCACCATCATATTCTATTCCACCCATAGTGCTATATCCATGGCTCGCGCTCATATATTGTGTGAAAGTTTATAGGTTTGAGATTACTAAAGTATGAAACAATTGCTTGGCTTGTCATCAGGATTGTGCATGATGAGAGCATTCTTGTGTGACGAAAATGGAGCATGACTAAACTATATGATTTTGTAGGGATGATCTTTCTTTGGCCATGTTATTTTGAGAGGACATAATTGCCTAGTTAGTATGCTTGAAGTATTATTATTTTTATGTAAATATGAACTTTTATCTTGAATCTTTCGGATCTGAATATTCATACCACAATTAAGAAGAATTACATTAAAATTATGCCAAGTAGCACTCCGCATCAAAAATCCTTTTTTTTCATTTACCTACTCGAGGACGAGCAGGAATTAAGCTTGGGGATGCTTGATACGTCTCCAACATATCTATAATTTTTGATTTCTCCATGCTATATTATCTATTGTTTTGGACATTATTGGGCTTTATTATCCACTTTTATATTATTTTTGGGACTAACCTATTAACCGGAGGCCCAGCCCAGAATTGCTGTTTTTTTTGCCTATTTTAGGGTTTCGAAGAAAAGGAATATCAAACGAAGTCCAAACGGAATGAAACCTTCGGGAACGTGATTTTCTCACCGAACATGATCCAGGAGACTTGGACCCTACGTCAAGAAACAAAGGAGGAGGCCACGAGGTAGGGGCGCACCTACCCCCCCC
>NC_041380.1:196722323-196725128 GCF_002162155.2 Triticum dicoccoides
ATATATACCTACGTACCCCCAAACGATCAGATACGGAGCCCAAACCCTAGTTCCACCGCCGCAACTTTCTGTATCCACGAGATCCCATCTTGGGGCCTGTTCCGGAGCTCCGCCGGAGGGGGTATCCATCACGGAGGGCTTCTACATCATCACCATAGCCCCTCCGATGAAGCGTGAGTAGTTCACCTCAGACCTACAGGTCCATAGTTATTAGCTAGATGGATTCTTCTCTATTTTTGGATCTCAATACAATGTCCCCCCCTCTCTTGTGGAGATCTATTCGATGTAATCTCCTTTTTGCGCTGTGTTTGTTGAGACCAATGAATTGTGGGTCTATGATCAAGTCTATGTATGAACAATATTTGAATCTTCTCTAAATTCTTTTATGTATGATTGGTTATCTTTGCAAGTCTCTTCGAATTATCAGTTTGGTTTGGCCTACTAGATTGATCTTTCTTGCAATGGGAGAAGTGCTTAACTTTGGGTTCAATCTTGTGGTGTCCTTTCCCAGTGACAGTAGGGGCAGCAAGGCACGTATTGTATTGTTGCCATCGAGGATAACAAGATGCGGTTTTCATCATATTCCATGAGTTTATCCCTCTAGATCATGTCATCTTGCTTAAGGCGTTACTCTGTTTTCATGAACTTAATACTCTAGATGCATGCTGGATAGCGGTCGATGAGTGGAGTAATAGTAGTAGATGCAGGCAGGAGTCGGTCTACTTGTCTCGGACGTGATGCCTATATATACATGATCATACCTAGATATTCTCATAACAATGCTCAGTTCTGTCAATTGCTCAACAGTAATTCATTCACCCACCGTAAAATACTTATGCTCTTGAGAGAAGCCACTAGTGAAACATATGGCCCCCGAGTCTATCTTCATCATATTAATGTTCAAATACTTAGTTATTTGCTTTGCTTTTTCCTTTGCTTTTATTTTACTTTGCATCTTTATCATAATAATACCAAAAATATTATATTATCATATCTATTATATCTCACTCTCGTAAGTGGCCATGTAGGGATTAACAACCTCTTATCGCATTGGTTGCGAGGATTTATTTGTTTTGTGCAGGTACGAGGGACTCGCACGTAGCCTCCTACTGGACTGATACCTTGGTTCTCAAAAACTAAGGGAAATACTTATGCTACTTTGCTGCATTATCCCTTCCTCTTCGGGGAAAAACCAACGCAGTGCTTAAGAGGTAGTAACCATCATCACCAACTCTATTTTTATAAGAGTAAGTATAAGTATAAGTATATAGATATAGATATAGATATAGATATAGACATAGATATAGATATAGATATAGAGAGTAGAGATTTGGGTTTGGCTCGAGCTCGTACTGCGGGAGCACCACAAGGCCTACCACAGGAGTTACATTTCCCTCTCGGGGCCCACGGGACCGAGCTTCAGTGCCTTAGTGCACCGGCCTATGAGTCAATGACATTCGGACCTTAAATGCAGTTGGCCCACATGCCATTCTCATGGTGGTGGTGTAGTTCACGACTCACTCGTTTGAGATGAACCGGCCGGTGGTGGCGTGGCCGTGGCGAGGGTGCCACAGCTGGGCGCCGAGGCGTTACGAGGCGTAGATGGCCAAACCGGCGGGTACTACCTATACTACAGAAGTACTCCAGCTGAGGATTGATGCCGCTGGATGAAAATTCAATGATGCAGGAGTACAAATCGGAGCATAGGAGTGGAGCAGGCAAACCGCGTCCAATCAGGTGTGGCTGTGGTAGAAAGTTGATGGTCGCCACAGTTTAGCTGGCCTGCATGTCATGCACACAAAGGCAGAGGAGCGGTGGGGCCGAGAGGGATGAGGCGCACGTCGGGGGACGTCATGCCATGGGTTGGAGAGGCGTCATGCACTACAAAAAAAGACACATCCGTGACATTTTGGGCTGAACGAAAAATATTTCTGTCATACTTATGACACTTCTATGACGATAATTGTGACAAAACCTGGTATCATCATAGATGTGGTGGGCTCCTACTTCTATGACAAAAAATCACGACACATAATGGGATTTTTGTCCTAGGCGGGCCGGAGACGCAGTTGCATGACATTCTTTGGGCCGTCCATGACGGAAAAAACCGTGGTAGAAGCGAGGACTAGGAAAATATCAGGGTGTTCCCGGTTACGGTGGGTGGTCGGGGCTGAGCGATGCGCGTTTCTCTCGTACACGCACGTGCGTGTGTGCGAGGCGTTGGGCTCTAACTGAACCCGAGCGAGGCGTTCGCCTACTGAACCCGAGTGATTGCATTGTAGGCTACGCGTTACGGAACCCGAGCGATCGATCGATGGCTGTTAACTGAACTCGGTCGAGCGATTCCTTTGCTACTACTGCTAACTCAAGCCGAGCGATGCTGCCTCTGGATGAACAGTGAGCGCTGCTGGGGGGTTTGGATGAATAGTTCCCGGTGGGGGTGGATGAACAGGACCCCGTGGTGTTGCCTCTGGATGAAGAGGACCCGTTCGATCGAGCCGGTTGGGGCTGGATGAACAGGACCCCGTGGAGGGCTGGATGAACAGGACCACCCTGTGGAGGGCTGGATGAACAGTAGACGGTGGAGGGCTAGATGAACAGTAGCCCGTGGAGGGGTGGTTGAACAGGAGCCCGTGGAGAGGGTTGGTTGAATAGTAGCCGGTGGAGTAGCGCGCGGTGGAGGCTGGATGAACAGGAGCCAGTGGATGAATAGTCGCAGGTGGAGGCTGGAGGAGGCCGACGGTGGATGAACAGTAGCCCGTGGAGGCTGGAAGAGGTCGATGGTGGAGATGAACAGTATCCCGT